>NC_040033.1:19496741-19630153 GCF_000972845.2 Larimichthys crocea | reverse complement strand
GGCACAAAAAGGATGGAAAAATATACTGCACCAAAACAATGGGGAGCATTTGACAGTTAATTAGGTTAATTGGCAACAGGTCAGTAACATGAGTGGGTATAAAAGGAGCATTTCAGAGAGGCAGAGCCCAGTGTTGCAGTACTTGAGATCGGTCTTGCGTCTCGGTCTCATCTTGGAATGGGACTGCATTTTTACTCTTTTGTCTCGGTCTCGGACAAAGCGGACTCAGGATTTTATTTTAATCGGTCAAGACCCAAACTGTGGGGTATGAATTATGCCTGTGCATTTTTGGATTAACTTGTTAATACATTACTGTGATTTGCGTAATTCGTATTGCTTAGAGTACAACCAATAACTTGACTCATTTATCGTTTGAATTTTTTGTCACCGTTAACGGCTGTCACCCCTCCCGCCCCTTTCACACGCCCCCCACAAAAGTGCATGTGAGTGACAGGGAGAAGAGGCCGTGAGATGCTGTAAGATGTCAGGCCAACTCTTCGATAATAAAATTTGGTTCCTGAACCATAAAGACTTTATGTGCACAAATACATTTAAAGAAAAAACAGTGCAACTTGTAAATTCTGCAACGGAGCGGCTGGGACCACGCCACTTTTGGGCACTTAGAGAGAAAGCATAAAGAAAGGTAAGCTAAGTGTAAGAAGATTTAGTGAATACTAGCTGAACACATTGCTAACAATGTGTATGACTGTAGACTTCAGGAACGGTTACCTCACTGCATTACCTTTGTGTGAGGTCTTCGATCAACTATATACGTAAACGATACACGCCACGCTCCCTCTCCTGGTGAGATAGCCGTCTCCAGATGGAGACAGAGTAACATAATGCTCCACGTCTATGAGAAGTTACACATAAATATGCTTGCCTGGCTATAAGCATATTTCACATACTTTAAGAGGGCTAATTTGGGGATTGAATACACAAACAATAATAACTTCATGTAGTCAAACACTAGAGCTTATGTGTGTTTAAGTGTTGTAAGCTACTCTCTCTGGCTCGCTCAATCACTCAAGTTTTCTCTGTGTTAGTGGGTGTTTAGAAAATACAGTACACATCTGTCCCTTTTATCCCTTTTCCATGGACACTTCACATTAAAGATGATTTTATTTTCGGTATTATGGTAACACCATTGACTGGTTTGGCCATATTGTACCATGTCAACCATACGTTGTGTAACTTGTTTGTTATTTGAAAAAACTATTTGGTTGCCTTAATGCCCATGCTGTATTGATCCCCACATTTGTGTTCTAATCCATACACAGATTTTACATTCTAGTTATGAGTTTTGTACTTTACTTTCTGTACATCTTTATTCATTATTTTTAAGATTGCTATATGATGTAATTGTTTCAATGTCACCAATATCTTACGGATTCTTTCGCCTTATATTGTAGGTTCCTGGAGTACAAGGCGGACAAACACACAGTGTCACGCAGCCATCTATTGCATCTTTTGCCCAGAAAATGCAGGTCTAGGGTCTGCATTCACCAAGGCAACAAGCCATCATTGAAGCCATCATCCAGGATTTGGTAATTGGGTGTTGCCTGCTTCTGTCACTTGCAGAAAATAAACATTTTAAACACTTTCTTAAGATATGGACAGTAAGTACACACCAATCACTAGAAGAACAATTTCTGAGAAACGGATACCAGATGTTGGTAAGGAAGGTAAGGAAACTGTTTTGAAGAAAGCTGGAGACCCGGTTGTCTGTGTCCTTAACAACAGATCTCTGGTCTGATCGCAGGCTTTGCTCTTTTCTTGGAGTGACTGCCCATGTGTGCTCTGAATCAAAGGATTCCTGGTGCAGTTAAATCTTACCTGTTGGACTGTAGGCATTTTACACATAGTCATAGTGCAGAAAAATTGCTTCTGCTTTTGAGGAGATAACAGAGGAATATGCTATCACCAGAAGATAAGCCATATCATCACAGACAATGCTGCCAATATGAAATGCGTCTTCAAAGTTCACATGCCACAACAACCAGTCTGATGAGTGAGATGAGGAGGAGAATCGAGATGATGAGCAGGTGAACGGCTTCTCTGTCTTGCCCACCCCCTGCAGTTAAATGTCAATGACGGCCTGAAGGAGGTGAGGTCAATCTCCCGCTCCATAGCCAAAACATCATGGTTCACAACTCTGTTACATAATAGCTCACCGTTTGAGGCTATGTTTGACGCAAATAAGACTATCCAGCAGCAAACACCACTCGTTGAACAGCACGTTCAACATTTACAGGCCCTCACAGCTCTGGCACCCAAAGCGCCAACGCTCATCTATCCAACAACAAGGCAGCTGTCTATCCTCATGGCAGCTGATTCTGGTTTTTCTCCCTCCTCATCCTCCTCGACCTGACTGCAGCCTTGACACCATCTGTCACACCACCCTCATCAATAGACTTTCTTCCTTTGGCATCACTCAGACTCCTCTAAAATGGTTCAAAGGACAAGGTCAAAGGTCAAAACTTACTAATGATACTAACTAAAAACAGGCATGATTCTCGACTGGAAATCACTGCACGGGCTTAGGAACACTTCCAGGAATCACTGTCTATAAACACAATTCGTCGTACAATCCACAAATGGAAGTTAAAGCTGCCTCATGTAAAGAAGAAGTCATATGTGAACTGCAGAAATGCCTCCATTCTCTGGCCAAAGCTCATTTAAAATGGTCTGAGGAAAAATGAAAAACTGTTCTGAGGTCAGATCAATCAAAATTTTGATTTTTTTGTAAACCATGGTGAGCTGTTTACTCATTTTGGTATCGTGACAACTCTAGTCCTGTGCACTAAAGAGGAGAAGGACCATACAGCCTGTTATCAGCGGACAGTACAAAACTCTTCATCTCTGATGGTATGTGGTTGTATTAGTGCCTATGTCGTCAGTAGCTTACACATCTGGAAAGGTACCATCAATGCTGAAAAGTACATAGAGGTTTTAGACCAACATATGCCGTATGTATGATGTATCTTTCAGGGAAGGCCTTACGTATTTCAGCAAGACAATGCTAAACCACATACTGCATCCTTCACAACATCATGGCTTTGCAGGAAAAGAGTATGGGTGTTGAACTGACCTGCCTGCAGTCCAGACCTTTGACCAATAGAAAACATTTGGTCTATCATAAAACAAAAAATCCAGCAACGAAGGCCCAGGACTGCTGAGCAGCGAGAATCCTGCATTAGACAAGAAAGGGACAACATTCTTCTTCCAAAACTCCAGGAAGTGATCTCCTCACTTCACAGACATGTACAGATAGTTGTTAAAAGAAGAGGGGATGCTACACAATGGTTAACATCACTCTGTCCCAACTTTTTTGAGATGTGTTGCTGCCATCAATTTCAAAATGAGCTAATATTTTCCATGAAATGATCAAATGTTTCAGTTTCAACACGATATGTTGTTTATGTTCTATTGGGAATAAAATGTGGGTTTGTGAGATTTGCAAATCATTGAATTCTGTTTTTATTTACATTTTACACAATGTCACAACTTCATTGGAATTGGGGTTGTACAATCAGATGGATTTAAAATAGGAATGAGTCAAAGCAAGCCACCAAGATCTTTATGAGTCTTCTCTCAACATGCCTGGACAAAAAATAAAAACAAAGCAAGTGAGGCAAGTCAGTTCATGACTGGAAATAAATGTGAATCAGATTAATTCATAATCAATTGCTGAGACGCAGACAATCCATAATCCGCTGTAGGCATAGGCAGATGCGAAAACAAAATGCACGCAAATAACACAAACCAACAAAATCAAAACTCTGCACACACAATGTGCCAATTAAAAAATGCCTGTCCTGTCACATATTTAAAATTAGTTTATAAAAGTGAGCTAAGTAATCCAAAAAATATATATACCATTAAAAACAATACAGGTTTGTGCAGTGACCTGAAGGGTGTTGAAGTGGGTTTGTGACCTGTTTATTGACACTCAACTTCAGAGGGCAACATACTGGAAAGTAAAGATATCCAGTGGAATAACACAACAGTACATTTATACAGCAGCTTTGTGTTACCTACTCCTCACATTATGTAAATGAAATGTGCTTCCTGGCTTTAGTTTAGTTGATCTGGTACAATCATAGAAGAAAAATATAAAATGGAGACGTGGTGAGGATGTAGAGGGAACATACGAGAGGTTTTGTCAGTGTGGGTATGAACAAATATAAATCATCCAAGAAGAACATTTATATAAAGCATCTTCAAGATTGATCAGATTGGTCACTGATGATGTCACTGATAATTCTACATCATTACAAGTAATCATTTGATTCATAATTGTTAAAAAAGGTTGAGTCGGCGTGGCGTTTAGCTCAGTAGAGCAGCCGCCACATATGTGAAGGCTTGCTGCAGAGGCACAGGTTCGAATCCTGACCTGTGTAGCCCTTTCCCGCATGTCATTCCCCATCTCTCCCCCCACGTTTCCTGTCGATCTCCAGCTGTCCTATCAATAAAGGCAAAAGGCAAAAAAAAAAAAAAAGGTTGAGTCAACAAGAAAAACTAACAAAAAATAATCCTGAATTGTACTGACTAATGTACTTCCATATGCTCATGATTAATGTACATAAAATGTGCTAGTTTACTGTATTTACATTGTACTTTCTGTATTGATACATGTAATATATAATGTATATGCTACAATAATATATATATTGGGTGTGGAGCTTGGACATCCAGATGGAGCTCAGAGGTGCCAGCTGAGGTGCATCGGGCCTCTGATTAGGATGCCTCCTGGGCACCTTCCCTTGGAGGTGTTCTGGGTACATCCAGCTGGCAGGAAACCCTGGATTAGACCCAGAACCCGCTGGAGGGACTATATAGCCCATCTGGCCTGGTACACCCACGAGGAGCTGAAAGTGTTGCTGTAGAGAGGGATGTCTGGAACAACCTGCTGACCACAGGTACAAGTACAGTACAACTTCATATATGCTACACTGAAGTGTACTTGGCTGTCCTGTTTAAGTATACTTAAGTATGCTTTCTGGCTGTTTTTACCACATACTATCAACTTTAAATATGAGAAGCTGTTAGCTAGTCTTCAGCTTTATCTCAAGGCTTCCACCTTCATTTCAGAGCTGCAGATCTTAAAAAGCAGTTGTGCCAAATTTAACTGAACTGTTGGCACATCAAAATCAGTTTTAACTATGAGAGATGAACATATTTGGTAGTATGTTGTGGTGACTGTACGGTGTAGTATATATTTCAAGTATGTCTAAAGTACAATAAGTGTACTTTTACACATCTACAGGAACTTTGTTAACAGGGTCAAGTCAAAGTCACTTTTCTCAGCAGTAAGTTACATTATAACTGTTATGATTGCTCTTTTACCTGAAAGTGAGGAGTGTGGGATTGAATGTGATGCAGTGTGAGTGTCTAATCAAGTCCAAACACGTAGAGATTACTTCCAGATAGACCATAAACCCTAAACAATGCCAGCTTGAGACTAATGTTTTGAAACCAGCAGTGAGTCACAGTGGCCCAGACATGACACCAGCTCCAAAATCACAAAAGAAATTCCCCAAGGTCATCTATCAATGATAAATGCATCACTTAGAGTCGACCAATGAAAAGGTCACAGCTGTCTGCAAATAATGGTAGGCTGGATTAAACCATGCTGTTTGTTTATGTTAACAGGATGTGTCGTTCCTCAGAGGATATTACAGCTGAAAGGAAGTTATTGTCCAGCGAGGGTAAATACAGACGGCGGGACATCCTACCAGAAGCCTTTGGGTGACATCACCAAAGCTATTTAATGTTTTCCTCCTTCTGCCTGTTGCCACTTTATCTAATCCTCATTAACTGCATCTGCATCTTTCTGGTTGGTTGGCTTGTGCTGTGGTGTGGTCCAAAGAAAGCTTTACCACTGAATATACAGATATATGTTTGTACATGAACCCAACAGGTTATAAGAAAGCTTCTGTCTCTTCTTTTTGGTGATTGAATTTTTCATTTTGAATGAGATGAATAGATTGCGTCAGCCTTCTCTTTAGAAACCTCTCCAACACATTTGGACAAGGTCAGAAATGCAGGAATTCACTGAGACATTTCTTTCTTCGAAGCATATAGAAATATTACCTTCAACTCCCAACAAGTACATTTTTCTCATCCATTCCAGCCTCATGTCACATTACAACGAGCACAATTCAAAGAGTAATAATAAATGCTCAACACTGAACAAAAGACACGACTCACATCAACAAAACAGATACTGAAAAGACACATGATGACCTTCAAGCTGTGACTGTACACTAAAAAAAAAATTGGCAAAAATGCAGGACTTTTCAATTACATAGAAAGTTTCCATCCATTTGAAAGACATAGTTTAAATATAAATTAACTAATAAACTTTATGTGAAGCAAATAATAGGATTTATGTAATAATGATCAGAGATAACATCTTTGGTCTTGGTTCTCTCCTCGTATGACTGCAGATACTAAAGCTGCTGCTACTATGCTAGAGGTGCACATGTTTGCAAATCTACCATCAGGAAATGACCCATTTTGACTGTACTCAGACTTACTGCAATAATACATGTGTACTTAATACACGTGTGTATTGATAGCTGATATGCAGCATGTACAGACAGCTGGATAATTTAAAAAATACAAAAAAAATAAACAGAAATGACAACCCTTCACCCAGCTGAGGAGAGTCAGTCTGTTGTACTAGAGTAAGATATGGACACTGGGAAGATAATGTAGAAGTGCCTTGTCTGAGGACACAGGCTTCATTCAGCCCACCACAGGTCCACTGATGTGTGGACCTGTGGACCCCCCCGAGGCGAAGTTTTTTTTTTTCGGTCGCTCATGCGGAGATTGCGCCCTGGGCGGTCGCCCACATTGCCCATAGCTAAGACCGGCCCTGGCATTTAGTATAAAATCCACAAGTTGTTCTTAAATACAGCATGACAATCATTTCATTTCTTTATCCCTCCATAAACTTGGACTGTGGTGTAGATGCCCATTTCCATCAAAAACATACATACAATCTTCAGTGTTATTCTGGTTATTTCAACAATGTAAGATACACTAAACCAGAGGGAGTTCTGATTTCAGGAGGTCCGGATAGAGAACATTTGCTCATGTTCAGGTCTGCAGCATCATCATGTTGAAGTTGCATAATTTAGTTATACATAACAATTATTTATTATTATTATTTATTTATTTTTATATATATATAAATATATATATATATATATATATATATATATATATATATATATATATTATATATATAATATATATAATATATATATAGATATAATATATACACACATATATATAATATATATATATATCACACATACATAACACCACACACACACACCCCTTTATATTTTTCTCTCTCGTGTCTCCTCACACCTTTATATTTTTCTCTGCGTCACTGTTACTGCCACTCTAATCAGTGAAGGCCCACCCTACCCTGCCTGTGATTGGTTGACATTCTTGACCTCACCTTGACCAATCTCAGTCCTTGTGCCTAAACCCAACCAACTCCAACCCAACCAATCTCAGTCCTTGTGCCTAAACCCAACCAACTCCAACCCATAAAAACAACAAGTACTGGCCAATCAGAGACAGGTAGGATGTCCCTTTCGCTGAGTAGCGGTGTCAGAAAAAAAGAGTCGACAGTCAAAATGTAATCTTCAACAAAACTGAATAAAACTCAGTGATATGTTGTTTCCGGCTCTGGGTCTGGACAGGACAGAGACTGCAGTCTGCCTATTAGTGACCTGTGCACTGAACTAAATGAAAATCAGGTTCCAAAATGAACACCATCCTTTAATCAAGCATGGACAGAATTCATCTTGGCAGTTGCATGCCATCATGGTCCAAACCTACAGTTTTTCATAACCGACAAACATTGCAACAGTTGATTTCATGAAGGGGAAATTACCTCTACAATCAGCTGCTGTAGGGTCTTGGCAAGAAACTTGCTGACTCATGGGTCAGTGTAGCGCATAGCTGCCATGTGCATTTTTTTTGCATTTTACGCTCTTTAATAAACTGCCAAGAAAAGCTCAGATGAGAGAAAATGAGGCTGAAATCCCAACAGAGAGAGGAGGACATGATTGGAGTAGTATTTGGCTGCAGGGACGTGGGTGGAAGGCCTTTCTATTATCAGCCTCCCACAAGGCTTGTCTCTGTGGGAAGCAAAACAAAACCTTGCTGTTGGATACTCTCATTACCAAGAGTGATCATATCGACTTTTGTTTATTTGCTTTTTGATTCATGAGGAACACACTGTACGGGCACTTTGTGGGCCAAACAGGCAGGGACTTTTCCACTTGGAGATAAGAGCATGGATAATAGCTGCTGAAGCTGTCCTATGTGCTGTATGCCACAGACTGCTCTGCCACTATAATTAATGATCTGATGTTTGAAATAAATGGAAAAACTGCTGGTGGAGAAAAATGTCACAAATTTCCTGTAAATGGAGTTAAAGTTCTGACCATCTTCTTAAACTCAAGAAAAGATATCTAGAATCAGAATTAAGGTGTCTGCCGTCATGGCAACAGCTGTCTTCCTTTTTTCTACCTCGGGCTCACCTGATTAATGTATGTGCTGTGCTCATCAGCTGACAGTCCTGTCATATCTCCTTGTTTGTCTCTTTTGTTTCAGAGGTTGTTCTCATAAATTGTGCTTACCTTTTCACTGCTGCCTCCCCATCATAGTCCTCTCATCTTGCCTCCCCAGATTTAAAATTTCTTGCTTGTCCATACCTATTTGTCCTGAGACGTGGGCGGGCTGGAATATATCCCCAGCACACACTGATTGAGAGACAGTTTAAACCCTGGACAGGTCATGGAGTCGCAGGCCTGACATAAATAGACACAGTTTAGTATAACCATGAACACTTTGCATTGGAAACCGTGTATCGCTCCTGATGAGCAGTTTGCATGGCAGCTTCTGCCATCAGTGTGTGAATGTGTGTGTGAATATGACAAGTGTTGAGTGTTCAGTTACAAGTTACACCTACAGGGACTCTGAATCTCCAATTCTCATAACCTGCATGTCTTTGGACTACCTTACATCAACTCGCTGCCTCCCAAATGATAATTAACAATTCTTTGGTTGAGTGTGAAAACTCATTGGGAGTTTCAGGAAAGTGAGGAAAGACTACAGCTAACCTGGTAATGCAGATGAATCTGCCAAGCTCATCACCGAGGTCTGACCACTATTTTATTCAAACTGAATTCCTCCAGCTTTGGATCTATTTAGACCACCATCACAACGGTTTATTTAATATAGTGTGGGTTTTATATGATGGTTGACAGCGGACTTTCACAGGTCCAAATCTGAAAAGTCACACAAAACTCAGACAGAACTGTCAAACTAGGCAGTGCTGATCAAATGTGAATAAAGATTCTGTTATTGCACCATTTCTCACCTCAAATGTTTAATTGAGTTACATTTATTTCATTCAATTTGAGAATTAATTACTGCAACAGCATCCTCTACAACATATAAACTACAGTACATCCAAAACTCGGCTGCACGTCCGCTCACTCACACCCGCACATGTGACCACATCACTCCAGTCCTCCAGAACCTCCACTGGCTCCCAGTTCCACAGCGTATACAGTTCAAACCTCCTGACTCCACCACTCAGGACCAAGCACCGAACCTGGAGCGAAAGGGCCTTCTCTGCAGCTGCCCTCCTCCCTCTGAAACTCTCTCCCCAAACACATCCGTGACTGTACTGATTTGCCCAGCTTTAAAATCACTTAATCAAAATCACTCTCAAGGAGAAAAATCAAAAGGCTGCAAAACATTAACTTAAATCTCTACTAGAATAAACGGGGAAGAAACAAAAACTCTCCTGTAAGGTGGAGGCTAGACAATACTATACACTAAAAACCAAGAACAGAAAATCTCTCCAAGAGAGTCTGACAATAATTTAACTAAAATAAACACTATGGAACCAAAAGCAAGACTAGAAAAGTTACAACAACAAAAAAAAATCATTCTGGGACACACTGGGACTACAATCAAGGCTATGGAGCTGGCTTGGGTGAACGAACAGAAGACGAAACACAGAACCTATATAGACACACACAGATGGGTAATGGGGAACAGGTGGAGACAATCAGGAATCACGGCAACAGGTGACACACAAGGGAAGGGCAAGTGATCTGAAACCAGAGGGCAGGTACATTTCAAAATAAAACAGGAAATGACGAGACAGATCAAAAACCCAGCTTGACTTCACGTGACAACATCACACGTTTTGTTGCTCTAAATCTGATCCAGGCTACCATCTCCTGCTCCTGAGCTGATTCCACAAAGACACACATTGGCTTCCTCTCAAACTGTGCACACTAGATTTACACAGTCGGCATTATGAAGCCTTTTTGCACAAAGCTGCAACAGTGTAAAATTTTACTGCTCACATAAACAGGTTTAGAAAGAAAATTACTAGTCTTGATCATCTGCAGCCTTACACAAAATTCAGTTGAACTAATTAATCTCTGGAATCACTGAATTCCATCCAGCAATATTGATGAAATACATTTTTTTCTTTTAGCAGGCCCCACATTTCCATTCTATTCCTCTTCCTGTTTTTTTTTCATTTACTGTGTTCACTATATTTCTATATTTATTTGTTTGTATGCTGTTGCCAGTCTTCCCTCATGTATTGTATTTTATACACTGTACGTGCTTTTATATCTGTGCGTCTGCTCTGCATGTTTCAGTTAGTATTGTCTTCAATTTATAGTTTATATGTGCATAAGAATTGTGAGCCTCTGTGTTGAATGTTTTAAACAGGACAATGTCTGATGCTTCTATTAACATCAGTCATTTATTGGATCTTATTATTGTTCTGCATTTCTTTCCACTGTATGTCACACTTGAAACAGAGGATGCATACACACATCGTGTCATTTTAATGTGAATTTCTTTTAGTTTAACGTTTAAAGTGCAATATGAATATGAATCTTAGTATGTAGAGATTTGAACAAATACAGTTTTCAAAGTAACCTCAGCACCTTGAAATTATTCATCAAAAATCTGCTTTGCTGTGACAGCAAAGCAGCAAAGCAGATTGCTCTTTTAAAAGTGTTTAGCATTAATCTGGACACAAAATAGATGACAGTCTCTGTAAAAAGGCATAAATGATAGAGTAACTGATTAATTCTACAATACTAACTTTGTCTGCTGAAAGGAAGAGAATTCATAATGCAAGAACAGGCTGGTCTTTCAATAAGGCTTTTTACACTGTGTCTCTGACTCTACATCACTGTCAAACTTTCTGCTATGACACCAGCACTGAGGGGAGAGCTGATTAACACTAAACGAGAAATAATTTGATATGAATATTAAAGGTGGGGTCAGTCAAACTGGAGATAGACAAGTTTAATTCCCAAGTCCTTCCATATATAATTCTTTAGGTTGTCAAAGCGATAGTATCCCAGTACAACCTGGGAATGAGACTCAATAGTAAACTCTCTCTGCAGAATGACTGACTTCAACCTAGAGCCTTGACCTTATTTCCCCATGTTTTTGTGTCTAAGGCACTAATGGGAACACTTCTTAAAATTTTACTGGTCCAGTATGAGTGACAGTGTTGCAGCCAGCAGCTGTAAAAAACAACATGAAAAAAACTGTAATTTTACATGGCAGAACTTATGTAAAGTTACAGTTTTTGTCACTGGACTCTGGCAGCTTTGAACAGAGTGATATAACATCTAGTCGGACATTTACTTTGAAATAACAGTTTCAAAGTTAGATTTTTTCATAAAGGACATATAATATGTCTTCTTCAAGAGTCTGTCCAGTCTAAAAAAGTTAAACTACTAAAAGGAACAAATCCGCAGTCCAGCAACAAAACTCAAATTTAGCCTGACAAGCAACACCAAATGACGTGTGATGAAGATGGGGGATAAAATTTTCCCCTGAAAAGAAACAAGAATTTGGAAATAGTTGTCTGACTTGAAATTAGCATTGCACAGAGAACTGAGGATATATCGTCAGACATTAAGAGACAAGTGGGTAACATGGAAGTGAATTTAGACTTTTGTCTCTTTAGACTGCGATGAAAGCACAGACACATCTGACACTGCCCAGCTGCTCATTTTAAGAGCAGTTGATGATGAAAGTAAGATAAGAGCTGCTTGAGCTCCAGAAAAGAGCAGTGGATTCATTTGCATTGTCTGTTCAGCTGTTGATGAAATGAAATGAAACTACCATGGAATAAATTTAGCAGAATTGTTACCGAAGAAGTAGATTATCCACTCTGATGTGTTCTCTGACAGTGTATTATTCTGTTATAACCACCAAGGGTTCAAGAAATATAGCAGAAATGAAAAGTAACAAAGGCAATCCTTGACGTACATTGTCATCAACGTGTGTCATCATTTCTTGTCTTCCACATAATAAGCAACAGTCTCAGTAGTGAAACCACCTTCCAATCTAGTTGATAAGACTTTGATTTTTTTTTTTAAATCCACATTAATTAGAGCCACAGGATTAGAAATCAACACATTTCTGTGGATCTCTACCCTCCTTTACGCAATAAGGTAATAACCACCGACCTCTTTGTGGAGCATTTTAATAGATGACCAATAGTATTGGGGCAATACCATCTACGTTTTTCCTATGAACATCTACTGAAAAGCCATCATTCCCTGTGGCCTTTCCTATCCTGTGTTCACAGATTGCTTTGTGGATTGCTTCTAGATATATTCCTCCTGGAGTTCTTTTACATCCTGTGCTAAAACTAGAAGTTCAACTGAGGAGAAAAAACTTTCTAATTTGTTCTCAGCTAACCCCCCTGAGACATACAGTTATTGGTATAAAAAATGTACTGTTGTAAAGTATTTGTATCTCTTTGGTTTGTTATAAGGTTATCAACTTTTTCAGAAATGTGTAGAACAATATTTTGAGTAGTTCCGTAAACCACTACACCACCGAATGGGATGGAATGTTTTCTAATCATTTTTTTATTTCTTATTACATCAAATCTTTTCATTCTGGCTTGTCGTAGCATGACAGTAAAAAGGGTTTAAATGACTTACGATGTGTGAGGGGATGGCAAGTCAGCTCTGGTATGTCTGTTCTGTAGTCTTTTCAAAATACATTGATGTTGGGGTATGATTATGTTTGTGACAAAAAACTTCATTTGATTTGGTTTGAACTCTCCTGCTTCTTCCACTTTTCCTAAACCCCAGACACGGACAGGTTCAGCCTGAAGCTCCCAGACACATCAAAGACTACCTTTGTTGTCTCTGGGAGGTTCTCTTCAGAGAGGTCAGTCTCCTCTAGAGGTTTGGTGGTAGATGCGTTTTCACTCCTCTGGGACTTTCTGACTTTCCTTTTCACACAATGACTGTTTGACCCAGAGAAAAGCTGCTGTAGACCATAGACTCTATGAAACATGGACGTAGTCTCTGTGACATCAATCACAGGTTTCTCAAGAGCTGTTGTGAAGCTCGTAGTATGGTTGCCCTGGTCTTTTCCATCTTGGCACTCCTGTCTCCTCTGGTTACCAGCTAATTCAAAAATGGGTAAAGACGTGGAGCCTCGGTGGACCAAAGTCTTGGTAAAGACCAAGACTTAGAATAAAAATAAGACCAGACAGCATGTAGCCGTCTAGGTAGCTAAGGTGGCTACACGCTAACCAAATTATGTTCTTGAACTATTTTTAACAACACATTAAATATTAAAATTAAGAAATGATTAAGTATCCTGAATTGACAAACTGTTAACAGTTTATTCCTGAGCAGGCAACATGTGCAACTCTCAGTTTAAACCAGAGCAACATAAACTGTCCTAAAACTGAACTAGTAAACATTCATTTCTTTTTTTTAACAAGCTGCTTTAAAAAGTTTGAGTTTGAGTTTGATTTGTTTGACTTTGCAGCTGTTGTTGGCTCGTGGTTGTATGGTTAAACCTCGACCGAAAGTAAAACTGAAACTTAAGTTCAACCATAAATGTCAAAGCATTTACTGAAACTGTGGGGACAAACTATTGTTAAGTGAATAAAGGTAAACATTGGTGCAGGTGATTCTGAGAGCAGCTTGAGGTACTATACAGTGCTTAAATCCAGTGGTTCCCAACAAAGGGAACAGGCTCCTCTCAGATAAATCTGAGGGATTGTGAGATGATTAACGAGGGAGGAGAGAAGAGATGCTCAAACATTTAGTTCATCTTCTCTCTAATATTTGCTTTTTGTGTGTATTATTGAATCATTTGATCTCGTTTGATCTCAAATGCGAGACGTTCAGAGGGGAAATGTCTCGTCTTAGAAGTGTCTTATTATATGTTTGTCTCATAAATAAATATAAATGAATAACTGTTGTGGCCAGATAAATGTAGAGGAGTAAAAAGTACAATATTTACAAAGAATTATGAAATAGATGTAAAATGTGGCGTACTAAAATTAAATACTTCAAAACTGTATATGAGCACAGTACCAGAGTAAATTTACTCAGTTACCTTCCACAGTGCTGACCATAGCACGAGCTGGAGAGCAGAGGTTTCCTCTGTTTCTACTGATTAGGAATGTAAGCTGCTTATTGACATCACAAAAGCAGGCTTGTGACCTTAAGTGAGAACAGGCTAAAGTTAACATGGCAGTTATATTTCTTAGTAACCTCCTTCAACAATGTTCCAAAAACACAAAGCCTAAATGTTGTCTAGACTCAAATATGGCAAACTCACTTAAGCAGTCATAAGACATCAGACTATAATCAGCCACAGTGTGAATATAATTATTTATGCCCTACCATGTAATTCTCAAAACAGGCAGAATCAAAGCAGCTCTTTGTAGTTTGCATATTTCCCCCTGCCATCCTCACGCAGACTGATTACCCCCACTGCTGTCTCATCTGCTAAAAGTGGTGTTAGGCATGATATGCCACTTATAGCTTCAGAGAAAACGACATCTGGAGAAAAGCAAAGGTGCTTTTAGTCTTCCCTCCATCCACACACTCTTAATATTTGTCTTCAGAATCAGCACAGAGATTCTTGAGAGTGTCATTTAGCAGGTTTTTAAAGCTCCTACCACTCAGTGAGGTTATTAGTCATGAGGAGAAGTGTGGAAGACGATTCCATATATCAGTTTCTCTTCAAAGCAACTAACTGCGAAGGCAGCATACAAAGAACATGATCCGATGGGCAAGGGCATTGCCAGGGAATTAATGCTGTGCCATAAAAAGGTGTTAATTGCTCCGCCTTAAGCCTGAAGCCTACTTTGGTACAGGACTGCTTTACTGCCCGGTACAATATTACACAACACTGCTGGATTAAATATGGCAGGAGCTACTGTATCTGGTCAGAGCTGTGGCTGAAGAAACAAGTCAACAAATGAAGTCCTGTAACAGCTTATAATAATCATTACCGTGAGAGCAAACGCTGTGAATTTGAATTATATACAGTAGCACTCAAAAGTTTGGAAACACCCTCTCATTATTATTATTTTTCATTATTTGTATTACTTTCTACATTGTGAAAATATGAAGTAACCCATATGGAATTATAGTATGTGGTCAGTATGGCACATGTGCAGGTCATCACCTCGTATGATTTGAGGAGTTTGAATATATGCTGAGCACTTGTTGGTTGCTGTGTTCCAGCTCATCCCAAACTCTCTCAAAGTGTGTAAACTACGAGATTATGGAGACAACGTTACCTGACGCAGCACCGTCCTTCTTGGGCAAACCACTAGTTAAGTGGTTAAATGTGCCTTGAGTTTTAAATAAATCACCAGCAGTGGACAAGTGAACAGAACATATACCCTGGATTACATTTTCTATTAACATGAAGTGTATATATACAGTGTGTCTATAAAGTACAGTAAAGTCACAGATACTGAACTTATCAGTATAATGTTCACTGAAAACGAATCCTTGCTGTGGACCAGTTTATAAATGCAGTGCTTCATTTGCTCTTTCTCAGGGCTGTAAGTGTTGGTCATGTGTTAACTTTTGGCTTGATTGCAGGTGACAGAGAAAAGCTCAGGGGGTACCATGAATGTTCATACCAAAATCTCAAAGCAGTTTCCCTGTGGTTGTCAAAATGTCAAGATGCCCTCAACAAAACTGTTGGACTGACAGAAGCACCAACTGGGAGACTCTTGATGGACCGCTATGACCTGAAGGTAAGGGTCACATGACTGACAAGGATAGACAACTTAGCACGGCCTGTAGCGAGTCAGTCTCATAGGACATTTACTACCAGCTAACCACTTTCCATTTGCAATGTTGACTGTTGGCCTGACAACGCTGACATTTTGGGAGTTCATTGTTAAAACTCTTGTTGCCTTTTTACTTTTGTAGCACTCTGCTTTCTTGATTAAACGACACTTCTGCAGCCAGAGCTGATGGAAGTCATTTGCTGGTCAACAGACCCACACAGTGTGATAATACAGATGTAATATGCAAGTAACCTATAGCTAATAGCAACAGACATAATAAAGTATATCTTAAATTCATTTTTTAAGATTGGATTCAATTAGAAATTATGTTTGAATGAATATTCTGCAAGTTATTTTGTTTTATTAATATTTTTTGAATCAGCAAGGTCTTTAATCAAAACTAAATAGTAAGTTTTATTGCCTTTTCCACTCTGCCGTAGTAGTTGTAAAGATAACTGTGTCTGCACAACTTCCAAATTCACTGATACTTTTCTTACAATAAAAGTAGCAAGGTTATGGAAAAAAAATGCTGCCTTCAGGTGTCTCAGGTCTGTTGCATTTCTCTTGCTTTGTAAGTGATAGCGGTTCCACCCTCACACACATTTTTCAGCAGCTCTCTGTGATTTCAACTGCATCTCTGGGGTCATTAGGTTGTTTTTTTGTGTGTAGCGGGTGGAATGAAGTTTGATGACATAACATTTCAGATATCCGAAACATGACTTGTAACTGTCAGATTTTGGGGTCAGGTCTGACGAATTGACAGGTCCGTCTTTCTAGAGCCCTCATGTTCCAATCGCACATGCACATTCTCAACACTGCTGTGTCCTTCAGTAAAGAACACTGTTACCAAAAATACAGACTAGTTGTTTAGTGAGCATACTGTCAATTCATAGCATCAATTAAAGCAGCAGTCTCGGTCAGTTTGAGGGAAGAAAACTGCATTACTATACAAAAAGCATTCACTGAGCATTACAGATTGATGCTATCTAACAGGGAGGATTTTTACAGTTGATACATTCCAGCTCTTCTTGTCATTATGCACAACAATTACATTGAGGCAGTCTTTGGCAATGAAATTCTGTTTTCAGGCTCCCTATAACAATACTCATACAATATGTATGAAAAGAAAATCACACAGATAGAAATGTGAATCTCAGATATAAAGACCAAATAGTGCAGAAATTAAAATATAGAAAGAAGATATTTTTGTCTGTTTATACAAACGTGGTATATAATATACAAACAGTGCATACGTACTGTGCCATATGGATATCACATCTCCTATTATAAGCTGGCAGGGTGAAAGGCTGTACAGACTGTAGAGCTCTTTGAGACAAATTTATGATTTTAGGCTGTACAAATAAAATGATTTCAATCAATCAATCAATAGATAGATAGATAGATAGATAGATAGATAGATAGATAGATAGATGAGAGCTATAATATAATAATTACACTGAAAACTATATTTAGGCTATCTTTGAGAGTTTGAAAGTCTAAAGCCAAACTACAATAGATTGTTTCTTTAAAATTGGCAGAACGGCTCATATCTCTAAGTGCTCTGGTGCCTGTGTTGCCTGTTGTTTGGATAGAGCTGGTGCCAGACTCTTTTGTAGAGTCAAGACAGTCTAAAATAAAAGCAGAGGGGTGGTATGACTGCCTGAGCTCCATCCACACCACCAGATATCAGGGTAGGGTCATAGAATGATCCCTGGACATGGTCTGTTCTCTTTGGTTAAAGACTACATGACATAGTGTGTATGTGTGTGTGTGTGTGTGTGTGTGTGTGTGTGTGTGTGTGTATTTTAGTCTACCAAGTAATACTCATCCAGACATAAAGACTTGCATATGTTGGAAACAGCACATATGACACTGCAGTTCAGAAGAGTTTTAACCATTACACATAGAGTGAAATATTCATCTAACTGACTGATTATTTATTAACATGGACTGAGGCTTGAACAACCAAGAGGCATTCATTACGCAACCCAGTTTGACCGAGATCTGTACTTCACAAGGCTGGCAGATACTTTTCCTGTGGTTAGAGTTTAGAGATAAAATAGCATTTTCTGTATTTGATGATTTCGACTGAAAGTCCGCTCCACCAACAGAAAAAAACCTTTCGAATAAAATATACTTAATGAAAGCGCCCCAAATCAATCAAAAACTAATTCACAGCAGTTCATGTTGATTCCAATTATTCAACACAATAATATACTTCAAATCATCTGGCAACAAATTGGAACTGAAAAATTAAAATAAGCATTAGATTAAAGTGCACAGTACAAATAAACAGAAATGATGATTTTCCTATTCATTTAAAAAAAAAAGATAAATAAGAAACAGTGATTAAACCAAATGTTTACTTTGATGCTTGCTATCAAAATGCTGAAATAAAACAGATTAATGCAGTCAAGATAAAAAAAAAACAGCATATTCTTGATTTCTTTGCCAAAGCTCCAAGTTCAAATTCAGTTTAAATGTCACATATCCCAGCAGTGGTACAATGGAGTTAAAGCATTGATAATTCAACGTCAACTCCTCTGCCAGCTCTCTTTGTCCTCCCAGTCATTTCAGTGCATGTATTAATTTTCAAGAAATATGTGTTGTCTCCAGCCTGATAATGTAGTGAATCAAATATGCTTTCTATGTGAAAGATGAATGATGCCAGTTCCAGGCCCGGTCCTGTGCAGGAACTGATCTAAGGAGCTTAAAATACACAAGACCAAGAAGAGATACTTGATTGAATGAGCAGTGACATCCCATCAGAGTACACCTCTTCTCTCTCTCTCTCTTGCACATCATCTCTTGACAAGTTAGCTAAAGGTCAGCTGCATAGACATGTTAGCATAGACATGTAGGCAACATAAGAGGGTGACAGCATGTCCACAATCACAATAGATACAATATTTATATACTCTTTTCTATTGACACCATCTTAATTCAGCATGTTAGCACCAAAGAATTGACCTGATGATTGTGCTAGATGAAAAGTCAGAGGATGAGTTATTCTTCATATGTGTGTACCTATTTCTTTGGCAATCTATCCAATAGATACAACACAAATGCCAGCATCATGAAGGAGCAAGGGGAATGATCAATAGACCATCCAAACTCATTAGGATTTATCTTATCTGCAGTCAAAGAGTGATCAAAACCATCGACTGTGGCTGGTCAGATGTTCAGGTGGTAGGATCTGGGAGCAGCACTACAACAGTTTAGAAGAAAGCTGCAGCAGTGAGAGGGCCCTAATCGTATTACATTCTTTGCCATTGGACCTTGTCCTTCTTACCGTCAAGGACTGCGTGGTGACTAACTGTGCACCAGTCTCTTCATGTAAAAAGATCCCATGCACAGACATTCTCCTAAAGGTCTTTTCCCACTACCAATATAATAATACCAATGATAAACTTGATTTATATAGCACCTTTCAAAACACAGTTACAAAGTGCTTTAAATAAAGCAGAACACATTAAGTAAGTAAGAAGGGACATGGGGTATGAAATGATCAGCTAAACAGCTTGGGGCAAGACATCTTAAGCCTTTATAAGTAATCACTAAAATCTTTAAATCAACTCCATAAGCAACAGACAGCCAGTGTAAGGAAGCCAAAATCAGTGTGATGTGATCATGTTTCTTTGTCTGAGTTAAAATCCTGGCAGCAGAGTTTTGAATGGAGTAAGGAAAGGGTAAAAAAATATAATTTAAGGAACCAAGCCAACCTGAGGTGTTTGAAAGCTTGAATGACAATATCCAGATTTCTGGCAGTCAGAAATGGTCTGATCCTTGAAATCTTTGGTTAAAGTTTTGATTTTTTTTTAAATGACACCAAGGTTTCTGCAATGCTGAGTTATTGGATGGGATAGACACCTGATACTGTTTGATGACATTTGATAATTTGCACAATCTTGACCTCAGACCAAAATACTGTTATTATCAGCATTTAGCTGCAGGAACTTTTGTGAAATCCACCATTGGATATCATGAAGGCGTTCTGGTTGTGATATCACACAGTGATCACAGCTTATTGATCATCTGCAAACTAGAAACTGGAAATGGAATCAAACATAAAAATATGTCTGATGAATAATGTGGCAAAGCAGGAGCATGTAAATGGAAAATAGAATTTTGGACCCAGCACTGAACCCTGGGGCACCCCACAGTGAACACCTGTTGTAGCTGACCGAGCATTAACAATGACAAAGCAGAAATGCCAGTCTTTCAGGGAGAACTCAGGTTTCCAGACAGTCCAAGAGAATCTTATGCTCAATAGTATCAAATGCTACACATAAATCCAAGAGGACCATAACCAGATTTATGGCCATCATTGTTGGCCAGCAGTAAGTCATTTGTGCACTGTCTCCTATATTCTATTGCAATCAAGAAATAGTGATGGGAGCAGGACAGTGCTCCTTGACATGCATAGCCATGCCCATAGGTGGTGGGTGTTTGCAAAAGTCATCTTGATGTCTGAACGCAGTCACAGCGAGCATGACTCCCAGCAGCCTTATTCAGCGTCTACTCTGCTAACCCCACATGGAGAAGGGGCTAAAAGGGGGGGCTATTAAAGTCTGCCTCATCAAAACCTGACTGGTATGATGCAGCTAGTGGGTTCACTATTCACGGTTCATAATCATCAAAAACAAAAAAACTATGAATGGACAGTACCTCTAGTGATCAACCTGAACGCAAAACTGTGACTATTGCAAGGGAGCTGAGGAGGTTTACGATTGACCTTGTTGCCCTAACAGAAACCCACCTTTCCAGAATGGCAAAGTAGTGGACGAAAAGTAAGGTATGGGAAAAAAAAACACTAAAATGAGTAGCTCATGTATTTGCTTCTGAGGTTAATGAGCACCCAGATCACTACGAGTGCCCATGCCACATAGGATGACTCACAGAATGAGAGTATGCATCACTGGACATTGTACTAACAAACATCCTAAAAGAGGACAAGACCCTCTTACTCTGTGATCTCAATGCCAATGTAGGCAAAGATCACAAGATCAGGAAAGGTATGATTGGTGAGGACCAACAATGGTTTTTAAAATGACCATGTCCACATCATTTCCATACATCCATCCATTCATTATCTGTAACCACTCATCCTCACTGTCTGGAGCCTATTCCATCTGACTTTGGACAAGTTGCCAGCTCATCACACGGCACATAGAGACAACCAATGATTCACCAATTTACCTATTAAGTGCTCGTCCTTGGACGGAGAGAGTTCCCAGAGAGAACCCATGCAGACACAGGGAGAGCATGCAACTCCATGCAGAAGTCGAAGTTTGAACCAGGAACCATCTTGCTGTGAGGTGACAGTGCTTACCACTGTACCACCGACCCACCAACACTCTTTTCCAGCAGAGAAATTCGGTCAAGACATCATGGATATATCCCTGATCCAAGTGCTGGTATCTTATCTCGTTGTCATTCTGCTGTGTTATGTTGGCATGTGTGATATATATTAATAACACATTAATATATGCCAACAACAACAAAGTTAAATCACAACATGCTGTAAGTGTTTTATCATTTATATTTCTACAATTATTAAAGTTTCCTGGGGCGGTGGAGCAGCCGCCTTATGTTCAAAGGCTCCTTGCTGTGGAAGCCCAGGCTTTGAATCCGACCTGTGGCTCTTTCCCGCATGTCATTCCTCATCACTCTCTCCCCACATTCCTGTCACTCTTCAGCTGTCTCTATCAAATAAAGCTTGAAAAGGCCAAAAAAAATAATCTTAAAAAAAAAAAGGATTAAAGTTTCCTGACTCAGTCAGAACAATTAGGGACAGACCAGCACCTGAAATGGAATATACTTGGCCAAAACAGTTAACAGCAATCCATGTATATTGTGTGATAAAATATTGCAAATGTATTTGAATACGTTCTCTAATGGGTTGTTATTCATGGGAAATAATGAATAAATAGTGTGTATATGCATTCTGGGCAAGATTCACTAATGACACACACTTGGCTTTGAAGGTTGTGTCTCAAGTAAGTTGAGCCGAGGTTTCAGACTAATGGAAGAGCACTTAAGAGTGCAGCAGAGATTCTACTGAATGAGAGTGCCAAAAGGAAGTGAATGAGGACATATAAAAATGACTGATGAAATAGAGCTTTAGTCATCTGGACTCTCTTCTGTCCTTCCCAGAGATGGGGAGACCCTTGGCCTTCTCACTCCAGACAGAACCAAAGAGGGGGTGAAAATATATTTACTGACGGCATATTCACCCGCCTAACTGAATCTCCAATCGTTGATTTTGTCCTGAAAAAAACAAACAAATTTATCTCTGTCCTTGACTTATTTTCCTTGCACCATTTTTTGTTATTTTGGAACATCATTCTGTGCTCATATCAGACTGACCTTTACACTCCTTACTGTTGGTTACTTGTAATTTTGTGATTAAAAATCTGAGCTTTTTTCTTCTGCTCCACACATTGCAAGTCACTCTGGATGAATGCGTCAGCTAAATGCCGAAATTGTAAATGCAAATGAGACAGGTTCAAACGCTAAAACACGAACAGAATTTGATTATTGCTAAGAGCAGGTGGTGCCTTTGTGTGTGTGTGTGTGTGTGTGTGTATACGATGTGTGTATGTTTAAGGGGGATGGGGTGTCAGAGGTGCCTCTGGATTTAGCAACATCGCTTAAGTGAATATATTCTTGAGGATTTTCAATTTCCTACATATTTTGTCTTTTGTATCACATGATACATCTATCTTAGTGTTACTCAGCTCATTTAACCAGCAGTATAATCTTTATTCCCCGTCATTTAGGCAAAAGTACAATAAATATGCATGAGTGTGTGTGTGTGTGTGTCTGTGAGTGAGTGCGTGCGTGTTTTAGCAAATGAGCGTGTATGTGAGTGTGTGTGTGCGCGTGTGCGGGGCTGTGCAGTGCTCAGTTGGACATGAAATAATAGGCCATCATCAATCTCTGTCACACTCTCTAGGGACTAGGGAGTGTGTGTGTGTGTGTGTGTGTGTATCAGTGTGTGTGTGGGAGTGGGAGTGCGGTTTAGAAGGAGGGGGAACGGGGGCCAGGTCAAGTGTATGTGTGTGTGTGTGTGTGTGTGTGTGTGTGTGGGTGGGTGGGTGGGTGTGGGTGGGTGCGCCTACTCCAGAGATGGAGTAAATGTGGACCAGACAAAGAAAGGGTTATGAGCTTTAGAACAATGTACGAGGGATATGTTTTTGTGTGTGTGTATGGTGCGGTGATTGTGTCAGGCATCTGTCTGTGTGTGTGTGTGTGTGTGTGTGTGTGTGTGTGTGTGTGTGTGAAAGACTGACATATGGACAATGAACACGGGTCTAGCCACAGCATGTCATTGAGGATATCTTATCAGGGAAGTGTGGCAGCAGTAAGAATGTTATCTGTGTTTGCTGATGTTATTATTATGATATGTTCCTTCAGTCAGAACCACGGTGACACCATCTCTCTGTCTGTCCAACAAAACCACACATCTGTCACCTATCTCTCTGTCTTCCTCTGGCACAAAATAGTTTTCCCCTTGCATACATACATTTTGGATTCTATTTAAACTGTAAGAGAGATGTGAAAATACATCATACATGTGCCATCTGTTTAGCCTTTGACCAAGTGGAGTTTGTGTTCAGGCTGAACATGAAATAATTGAGCTGAAATAGTTAAAAGTATGGAAGTTATACGCAGTGATAGGTTCATTGAGGTTATCAGTTTTGTTTTTAATATGTTATCAAAAGATTATACTTGAACTAATCATCTACTAAATCAAAATGTATCTTCTTATCAAAGTGCAACCTGAAAAAATGTATAAATGATTATAAAGTGAATAGCAACAGTGTTTGTTTACAGCAGGGGTCGAGTCGCTACAGTGGGGCGGGGTGTGGCAGGTCTCTCCGCCAATCATTATCGCTCTTCCGCCGAGAAAACGCTGGAGAGGCGGGACTCGTGGCTCTATCGGCCAATCAACGGGTACCTTCCTCAGCTCTGGGAGAAGTTAGCATTCGGCAGTCAGTCTGGTCCGTAGCCACGATGGATGCAATACCATGCCTTCTGGTCGTCCTCCTATTCTGGACAAGGATACAAGAAAATACCGGTAAGTCCTCTTAAACGGACAGCATTGGGTTGTGTTTTGTGTTTCTCGCGTGTTTCCAGAAAGTTCCACTGTCGTGTCCGGACAGTTTCGCTCGAAAAAAGCTCTTTGTTCAAGAAGCCTGAAGAACAGAGTGTGTCTAACTAAGATGGCGCAGGGTCGGTGGCCAGGCTTCTGCTGCCTGTCTGAGGAATGTTTATTGTCTGTGGGGGGAAAAAAAGGAGCAGGGAGCTAAAAAGTCACATTGGGCTTAAAAGGGGCCAACGGCCATAGCTCAGGATCAAAGCTGGCGTCTGTTCGGCTTGCAGCTTTTACATTCCGCTCTGCCAACAAAGAAGAGAGCAGAGAGGAGGTCTGTCCGGAGGAACAGTCCCCAGTTTCGCAAACCCAAAGTTGGCAGCATCATAAGTGGATGTTTGCTTTTTGCCGAGCGCTGGTTGTTCATTTACCCTGTGCTTGAAGCGTGTTTTTTTAGGGCGCATAGCTTCAGTTGAAGTGAAGTTTGTGTTGCCCTGGGGCTGTCGTTTTCCAGGTGGCCGTTATCTCTCGCCGTTTCACATCACGTTTGTCCATCACTTACTGTTTTATCATGTCAGATAACAAATGACAATGACCGCCCGGCTCAGACACGTTGGACTCTCGGGGGGGGGAAAAAAGTGGGCAACTTAAAATTCCTGACTTCTTCTCACGGGCTAACATTGGTTGTGGAGTATGGTGAACGTATGTTACACCGTGTTTACTCCGCGGTGTAGTCCGTTAGCTCACTAAC
Source organism: Larimichthys crocea (assembly GCF_000972845.2). Lineage (NCBI taxonomy): Eukaryota > Metazoa > Chordata > Actinopteri > Sciaenidae > Larimichthys > Larimichthys crocea. Next base: position 19,605,145 of record NC_040033.1, on the reverse strand, counting down.
AGCCCGGTAACTGCTGCTTTAACTTGTTGTTGGACGCTAACATCCTGACAGACACACCGCGTTAGCCTGTTAGCTTTGTTGGACTGTGACAGAGTTTGTCCGTACCTCACACACGGTGTAGTGTGTGAGCAGTGACGGTGTTTTCTAGTAAGAAGTGTTCACGTCGGTCGTATTCGTGAGGGGTTTGCCCCGCAGACATTCGCGGTTAAACAGCTCGCTGTCAGGAGATGTTCGGTACTTGTTTATCCTCCCGGTTTAACGGCACCCAGCGTTCAGTGTACGCCAAACTCCGTTTAAATATGCCGGTTCGCTGCTACCGTGAAGGTATTTCTCACCGTGTTCTGGCGCATTGGACTAAAGAAAAGTCCACTTTGAAGGCGGCTTCGCGCTCTGAAGTGGACTGCGTGTGGTTGCAGTGCAGGCAGACTGCAGCTGAAACGTTAAAGAGCCGCTCGGTGTCTTTTTCATTCACGCTGAAGCGACGGGAGCCTCCTGAAGACTCTCTCGGTAGAATCCCGTGTCGTGTGTGATTGTCTTTGTGGTGACCGATGAGCGCTGCTGAATTCCCCGCAAGCTTTTGTGAATCGGATCGGGCGTTTTGTAGCTCCTCGTTAGAGAACGGACTGATGGAGCTGCTGCCTGCATGCTGCTGAGATTTTTTTTCTTATCGTTGAGCAGCGGAACTCTGTTCTAGTGGTCAGCATATTGCAAAAGGAGAAGGCTTTGATTTTCCACGTACACAAACAGCAAATAGTGTTGTTTCCTCTATTGACTGGCGGACTCATGCGTTTCCTTTGTGTGACATTCCTTTGTGTGTGTGTGTGTGTGTGTATGAGTGGAGGAGCATGCTTCTCAAACAGCATACATAAAGATCTCACGCCAAAAGCACCACCGTGTCCTCACATACCCCACCGCTGCCTCAGATGAAGGCTGGTTATTAAATTGATATGTTGGCTCAGGCACACACACGAAGGCTGGGAATTCCGCTTTCTTTGTCCGGCAATGGGATTGTCATGGCGTGGGTCCACGGCTGAGCAGCATCATTTACATCTGAAAAGAATCCAATATTTTCGATGCAGATAATCTGACCCAGAGATTAGAATCAAAGAGTCAGAGAGCCGGCGTGCGGTGCAGCTGTTATGCATGTAACATGAATATCCAGGCTTGTGTATGAGACGTACAGATGTGATTTTATTATGATTATTATCTGTTATTTACACCTTCTCGTGTCACGTTGCTGCTCAGTGTTCAGGAACCACACCCCTGCAGCTCGCACACACTTGCTTCAGCAGCATTCACACACACACACAGCAGTGCACAACACAAAAGCATCCACACACATCCGACTGCTGGCAGTGGGCTGAAATAGGTGGTGTCACCATTCCTCTCCCCATCCTCCCGCCTAATAGCCTCTGTCCTCACGCTCTGTCACCCCCCCCTTCCCCTTCCCCTCTATCCATTTCCAGCCATCCCACCCTCCAGTTTCATTTGTCCGCTCTGAGTCTTGTGCTTCTCCCCCTGCCCCCTTCAGGCATAGTAAGTAAACGGGCCACATTTAGCTGGAGTGGCTGCTATCGTGTGTGTCAGCACTCTCAGTCAAATGCAAGCCACTGTCAAGGGAGAGTCCAAATCAACTATGACTGTCCCTGACAACAGAGGGTGTGTGGAATCAGTTTATGATGTTATCTCGGCTTTTCTTGCCCCAGGGTGGTGGCTGCTGGTTCTAACATTCATGAAATAAGCATGAATGTCCAGAGGTGTACCAGCCGTGTGGAGATAACAACAGTTTGGAGCAGGAAGAAGCTAATAGCCAATTCATTCTGAGGCCTGATGATATTATAAGATACAGTGATGACTGTGATGGACTGTAGCAGTTTAACTAGCAGTCAGGGTGTAAGTCTGACAAAAAGGCCATGCTGAAAGGCATGGGCTCTTATTAAAGCCCACGTATTTCAAAAAGCACCGAATGCTCTGTGTAACACACAATGAGTGTCCCTTTATCTCAACAAAAAAACTCCTTTGGGATCTCAGGAAGCAAACAAAAGTACTCAGTTTGAGACTGTAAGCCAGCGAAAATGATCCCGAGTAATGCCATCATATGTCACGCTCAGTGATTCTGCAGTAACCTCATGTAGTCGGGCTGGTGTGCTGCCGTCAGCTCAATATAGGAGACACGCTCTGCCAATAAAGTGCTCATTCACTGTTTGGTAGGGAAGTTCCAGTGTTTCTGGCACTTTGAATGGATTAAATAACAGGAAATGATACAAGGCATGAGCTGGAGCTGAAACTGCAACACACTTTGTCATCAGAATACACCTTCTCATTTCTGATATGAGCTATGTCTGTCTTTCATTTGTCTGTGTGTCATTCTCGTGATTTGAGAGCTGTCTTACGTGTCCACAGCTTGTCTCTGAGCAGCTCCATAATGATATCCCAGAACAACATAACCATCACCTCAGAGTAGGGGTGGGCGATATATCGAATATACTCGATATATCGCGGCTTGTTCTACGTGAGATGTATGAAATGACTATATCGCGACCATCGAGTACTTAAAGCACGTAAATGTTTTAAGCCGTCTGCATTTAATTCTCCGGAGTTTCGCCTGTCACTCACTCCTGGTGCTCCTCACAGCACGCAGCACACTACCCCGCCCACCCAGAAAAATCCCCTGCGCGCATGCGTACTTTCTGTATCAAGTGAGGAGAGAAGTGAAGAGCCCAAGCGAGTTAATTGAAGATGGAGACGGACGACTTGGTTCCGAAGAAAAACAACTGCGGTCACGCCAGCCGTCTCTCGTTTTCCCGTGGTCACGTCAGCTGCTCCAATATTTTCAAGTGCGCCCTTATTGCGACTTTATGTCAAATACTTTGAGAAAACTGGGAAAGTCAGCGCGAGCTTACTGCAGCGTGTGGACACTTCCGGTTTTCAAAATAAGACGTGGGTGTTAAATGTATTAAAGGTTTATTTATAAAATATGAAGAATGGTTAAAATTTGATTTAAAAAAGTGTGTCTCATAAGCCAAGTATGATCCTGCACTGCTTCAGTGCTCATATGTACATTATGAAATATATTAAAAATTCATAAAAAATATGACAAGTGTTAAAATGCTATAAAAAGAGGTGTGTCTCATACAGTAAGTGTAAATCTACTGTTCTACATTGATTCTGAGCAATTACAATGCTATCAAGGTAATAATGACATTATTATTTATTAGAAATAAACAAAACAAATATATATCGAGATATATATCATGTATTGCGATATAGCTTAAAAATATCGAGATATTGGTCACAGGCCATATCGTGCAGCCCTACCTCAGAGTTTAGAAAAAACACGTATAGAGAAATGATGAATCAATAAATGATTGTCAGGTTAGTCAGTGATGAAAATAATAAGTTGCAGTCCTACTCCAGCAGAAAGGAGGATGATGTGGCAGGTAAAACATGTTAGTGTTGTCAGTTCATGTAATTAGCCAGTAAAGTCAAAAATGGAACCAACGAGAAATGTGAAAACATGAAGCCTGGCGGTCACACGTGTTTGGTTTGTGGCTGCATTAACATGGTTCATCATCAGCCTGTAGTGAAATGAGGTGCCGTTGTGTTGAGGAATTAACATAGACCCAATTTAAAACCACACCGAAAAATGAAACATTCTTATTTTTGTCATTTTCCACTACCACTCAAAGCAGGTCAGAGCCAGTTTAAAGCGTCCTCTGGGGGTCATTGCCAATCATTGAAACTTTAAATTGATGCACTAAAATTCATTGAAAGTCCCAGGGATGTTGGAACCCACTGAAATTGTAGTTGAGACCCGAGTGTTCACTTCTTTAGAGAAAATAAATCAGGGAGGAATATTTTTCAGTGCACGGATGGTCATGGGACCTTCCATCAAGGCCACTCCCTTTCACAAGGTTCAACAGATGTAGAGCTGTTTTTTATTTCCACACTGTAAAAACTGTATGGAAATACAGTATTGAGAGTTCACGCACCTTCACCCCCTCCAGCCGTTGGGACATTTTTCTGTGCGTCTGTTGTGTGTTTTCTACGAAATGCTTGTGCAGCGTTGTTTTTCTGGGTGCTGTCGCTGCCGCTGTCAGTACTAGCGGTGGAGGAATGCCAGGCATGCGGGTGACCCTGGACGCCCGTTGTCCCGGCGCAAGGAACCACGACTAATTTGAGAGGTTGTAGCCATGCCAGTGGCCAACGGATTCAAAGGCACCAATGCGTTAATGAAAGGCCCCCCACTCTGCTCTCCTTCACGGGGAGGCCAGGGAATCACAAGCTCTACTGCTGATTCTGTGTTTGTGAGAGGCAAACGTTATGCTTGGACATGTCAGGTGGGAGTAAGAATGAGAGCGACTCTGGTAGACCTGATCAGCTTCTGTTACTTATACTTCGAGGTGTATTAGTTTGAAGAAGTTCAGAGCTGGTGAACAGTATTTTCATGCAGTGCTTGTATCCATCAGGTACAAAGAAATTGGCACGCCGTCTTTCCCGTGTGTATTGAATGCACCATTACTCCAGCGAAAATACAAGCGAAGCCCCACCTCAGTGAAGTGATATATTGTTTCACTCCTGTCACAGTGAGGTGCTTTGAATTAAGGCAGAGGTGAGGCGGCAGCAGAACTCTTTGGAGCATTTCTTTTCCAGCCTCGGCTTTGTGTCAGAAAAAAAGCCTCCATCTCAAACACCAAGCCTCTGCCCAAAGCCTCTTCCACAGAGCCGGAGCGCGCCGTATTAACCCGGCGTTTGCTCTGTCAAAGAAATGGAGCGACTTTGACTGAATGTCATTATGTAGTTCTGTCTGATGTGTTTGTGCAGGCATTTCAGTAAAGTGACTGTGCCTCTAATGAGGGACCATTTTGAAGGCAAATGGAAGTCAGTGTCTGTATTTTTTTGTAAAGGTCACAGTGGACTAAATTTAGTTTTTTCCCTGTCACCAACAAACTAGGTGACCAGTTTTTTTTTCCCAGCATGGCAGGACTGAACATTAATGTTTAAAAGTGGCGGCCAGTCATCAGTCTTTGGTTGCTTAAACTGAAAATATAGTTGCCATCTTTAGTCACAGCAGTTCTAGTCACTGTCCAAAAGTGCTGCCCGGGGGGCTTTTGGCATTATACATCATCTTAATAATGACATCAAAGAATGTTACAATTAGGGTGGCAAAATTCAGGGAATTTTCAAAGTTGGATGGTTTTCATAGGAATTAACAGATTTATGGGAAGGAATTAGTATATAAAATATATTTGAGCATCATCTTGACTAAAACAACCAGATTTCATGCAGGTCCACTTGAATATCTCCTGTTCCTCCATCACATGCACATAGCACACCAGACTGCAGGGCAATTGAGGCCACGCCCCCTACCTGCACAGGTGATTTCTGTACCTGGACCACACTTTAGAGCCCCGAGCACACAGAGACTATTGAAGACACACAACTGAGCTACATGAAGTGAAGTATATTTTATGGTATTATGGGGTAAATATATGTAATGTATGGTATTAATGTTTAACCTGCAAACAGCACATGAAAATGTATTCATACAGTAGATGGCTAGCTGATAAGTTAGATGTTAAATAAGCTCTAGTTTTGTCAAACTTCCTTCTGTTTATCTATGTTCAGATCATTCCAGGAACTTGTCTTCTTTGTCAGAAATCTACAAATGATTCATCATGTAATGTGGAAATGCAGAATATTTCAACTGTGCAAGATATTAATCCAAACAAGGCCGATTTCTAAAGATGGCCATTACTGTGGAGCCCTGCATTGTTCAATGGGATCAGCAGCAATGATTTTTACTGCAGGGCTCACCCATGGGATTCTACTGGTCTATTATTGCACTGAGGTTTTGTGATTGTTGGAGGCTTTCTGTAGGAACACCATTTGTGAGATGTCAGAATCATGAGAAACCTTGACAGGGACCCACAGATAATGCAGCTGTATCTCTGCAAAGTTTATTTCATGGAGTTCAGATGGAGAGTGGAGGCTCACTGTGACAGCCATGCAAAGGGTTAAAGGTGCAACCTCGTATCAAAAATAGTCCAAATAAAGCTTAAAATGAACCAATAAGCTGAAGTCTGAAATAGATGGCTTCCACAGCTGAATACTAGGTTATCTGTCAGAAGCATGCTCACAATGTATAGTGTGATCTCCATCCAGGGCCTGTATTCTCACCGCACCACCAATCCGAATGTTAAGTCCAGTGTAATATCTCACCAAAATATAATGACAGGAAGAAGTTTAATTTGATTTGTGTCCGATGATTACAGACAGACAGACAGACAATAACAGTGAGCGAGCACCGGCCTCGATAAAGCTGTCATTAATCAGAGAAATAAAATGTTATTTCCTGATTGTTTCATAGCGGTTACATTCAGCAGGTATAGACACGCCCACCACCAGCTCCCCCTAGCCTTTATTATTATTTTGGTGATAGATTTGTAGTCAGAAAGATTAGGCTGAATTGGTGTTTATCTATGGTTGTTTTTATCGTTACTGTGATAAATATCAGAAATGATGGTGATAAATATTTTAGTCTATAACGCCCTTCCCTAGTGGTGAGGGAGACAGCACTCTGATTTCAGTCTATAAGATTCTTCACCTTCACGTGTTTGTGTTTTCTTCTGTCAGAGGGAAAAAACAGCTGACAGCTCGAGCACGGAGAGAGAAAAACAAACCTCTTCAACCTTTTAGCAGACACTTTGTATCAAGAAACTTGGAGATGGTTGTCTTTCTGCAGCGTCTCACATTATTCTACTTTGTGATGACTGTGCTGCCTTCATATGCGGCGGGTTAATGAATAATGGTTGGACAAATACAAGGCTGGTGACTGCTTCTGACACCAATTCTTTGAGTATGTTTGGTTTGATACGTCATGGCTCAACTGAAAGTGTATTGATGGTGTGTTTGTCTATCATGTCTAGACTTGTATTTGCTAGTCAGATGGTTTCAGATCTGGATGTGAAGTGGCCGTTTGACTCTTCATATGAATGGAGGGTAATAAAACGGTGTGGAACAAACGTCTTTCCTGTTGTCGGGCAGGGTTTGGATACAGGAATGTGTGTGTCGGAGGTAGAGACAGGGTCGTGATGATGGTGAAGTCAGGTACATTTTGGGAACTTTAGCAACAATGTGGTGTACGGCTGGTGCTAGAACACAACAGACAGGAACCTGTGTTTGTTCTGTTTCTGCTGCTGAGGAAAGTTATCTGCCCAGGTGGACCCATCATTCCAAATCCAATCACAGCATTGAAGGAGGCATGACCCTAAAAGACGAGCATGCGTTACCTCTAAAATACACTGCATGCGAAACAGCTGCAGAACGGCTCCGCTCTGGAACGACAGGAAACTCCGCCGTCCGCCAACTCACACGTAATGTGTTTGTGATGTGCACTGGTGCCGCTCCGGCAGCCACCGAGCGTCGCAAGAATTCACGCATAATCGTGTGATATTGCTGGCTGTAGTCTCTTTGACTCCTGCAATGGCATTCCACACCGCATCTTTTTTCTGGTGTCCTTATAAAAAGGATGTGAGGTGTCATAAATGATAGGTTGATTTTGGACCTCCAGAATCAACTTCTCCTTATCCATGGTGTCGATGGGGTGAAAAGACACCTGAAAACCTCTGACCTGTTGACTTCAGGTCGGCCCTGCCCATTATGACGTGTTCTTGTAATGAACACGGAGTATTTTATTTTGAAAATCAACCAGGGTTTTATTTTGTATTCTGTAGCTGATTTCCTTCCCCGCACAATCTGCTCTGCTGAATTTATGCGCTGTGAGACTGTGTGAGCTGACACATTGACTAACATTGAAACGTACGCCACGGCGACGGAGCATAAAAGGATGACACTTCTCCTCACATACCTGTTGGATCTAACTAAAATTTCCAATATCTTTTTTTGCTTTCTGTTTCCAACCATGTCAGATAATTATTTTTCTTTCTAGTAAACATTATGAGGTGTAATGTGATACACACCACAGAAGACCTCCATCAACAGCTGTGGATATGTTGTTGTTGTTAATAAAGTAGGCATACAGACAGATGGCAACATCGATAGCTGAAGACTACCAATTTTCACACAAGTACTGTATTTTCTTCTTGCTTTGGTATTTCTGTGTCACGGCGCATTGATTGAAATTCTAAGACGGCGTGCAGAACAGTGAAGCCCAACATCAGCTGCGTGATGAAAATGCGACCTCTGGAGTTATTTGGGCGCAGAGCTCATAGCGTAGCAGAGCTGCCTGTAAAAACCCCGGCGTGTGGTGGAGGTAGGATGTGGGGGCCCAGGCACCAGAGCAGCCAACCAGACAGTCAGCAGGTTGAGCCTGAGCTGTGAGTCAGCTGCTTCAAACAGCACCACCCCTCTCTCTCTGGCCTCCATTAACTTCCACCCCCGCCTCTTCCATTATCCCCGTCTCACCCTGGAAGTGACGTAGTCGTTTGTTTGGACCGCCCAGGCTCAGACGAAGCTGAGTGAAAGGAGAAAGGTGTGCGGTAAACACAGATTGTAAAGGCACAGAAAGGAAGATCTGTTGTTGCACCTGCAGTCCTGCATACACGTCCTGTGTCATAATATATATTGATATTATGTTTGCAGAAACATCTCACACTACTCTTTCTCTGCCCGTGTGAATCGTGCTTGGGTATAAACCAGGCCCTCCTCTCCGTGGTGCCGAAACGATGAGTTGCACGATCTTTTCTGCTGGAGTGGATTGGACTCCACAACAAAGACAGCCTTGCCTTGTCTAGAAGTGTGACCTCTGTGGCCAAACACTGAAGATGACGAGGGCGTGTAGACCACTGATTATTTTATTGGACTCAGTGATCAAGGGCTTTACCTTGAGGTCTGTCTATCGCAAATGACTCTGTGTGTTTGTGTGTGTGTGGACACGGTGTCTGGGTCGGAGCAGCTGCCAGGGTGCAGCCTGTCTAACCTTTGAGATCAAGCTGCTGCATATTTATGCGAGCAGAGGCGGAGACAGATGCACTGCCTCCCGCTCCCCTCCCGTCCTCACCCTGCACAGCCGTCCACACCTTCCTCTTTGTTTTGTGGGAACAAAAAAACCTGCATCAGCTTTATTTCATGTTGTGTGATGAAGCAGGCAGCTCGCACGGCTCATGCAGCTGTCAGCAAATGCAACACAGAGATACAACCTCTTTCCCTGTTTTCAGCACGGGATTCTTGCGCCAATGGATAGCTAATATAACGTAGAGAACCAGTGCGTGCGCACACACACACACACACACACACACACACACACACACACACACACACACACAGGGGAATGCTAATCTCTGTGTATCAGATGGTGCTGCCTTTGTGGACCTCTCAGGTCGATGCAGATCGGGCAGAGTGTGGCATGTCGCTTCACTTCCTCATCAGGCTACCTCCCAGCAAGCCTTCTTGTCCAAAAACTGACAATCGATCTCCACCTCGCCCCACGCTAAGGACAATTGTGTGTGTTTGTGTGTTACAGTGTGAACCACAGCTCGGTTTACACCGCATCGTGAGCCGCGGCTCCAGCCTCCACCTACAAGGACAAACAGTTCAGCGGGGCAGATAGCAGCCATGCTGCTCTGCTCTGTGTTTGTACGAGAGGGAGGTTCACCCGGGTCTGGGCCGGTGGGCCCCTTTCTCTCACACACACACACACACACACACACACACAAAGAGAGCACATCTGGTATGGACAAAAGGCCGGCCATAATGGAGCTGGATGGGGGGATAGGGTGGATGGGGCGGGTCGGGCCATGACCTATGGAAATGACTCTGGGAGCTGAAAGGTCCCACTGAATAAGGGGGAATATACACACACACACACACACATACACAAAAGATCTAAGGAATGGAGTGGGGGCAGGGCAACATGTGGATGGTAACATGTCGGCCCATGGGGGTGTGATGTCTATGTGCAATTGAGCCTAAACTCTAGCAGCGTGCTTGTACCAGGCTCTAATAATGCTGGCAGTGATTGGCTGTCTAACGCAGAGCAGAGAGGGGGCTCACTGCTTACCTGCACAGATAACTATGTGAACTTTGTGCAGCTTGTTAGTTAGCCGGTGCAGCTAACCTGTGTCTGCTCGGCTGCCAGTGTGTTCACCACGCCATCCACCAGGAGGGCGGCGTCCTCTCTTCACCACCTCGCCAACACAACGATGATAACCTGGAGCCGAGGCATGCAGAAGAGTGTTTCTGACTGCAAACATGCTGCAGATAAAAGAAGAGCCTGGAGTTCCACAGCAGATGCTTGTCAGAGCCGCAGAGACAATAAGAGGTCTCACTCTGCTGCTATTTCCCAGTACCACAAATGTAGTCTTTGTTTGTCCACCATGCCACCACAAATGTAGTGATAGGAATGAATGCCAATGGCGTTGATTCCGTCACTGATTCCTGACACATCTTCAGTGTGGGGGGAAAGTGGGCACAGTTACTACTGTTGTCATGTTTTTGTGATTTCTCACAAAAACATGTCAGCATGGATAAAAAAGAATGGCACATTGCTGCCATACTGTTTGTAATAGTGTTCCTTTAGACAGTTCTTTATATGTTCTACACAGTAGTCGATGCTGTAGAGATATCCCATTGGTTTGCTCATTTTAGTCCACTTCTCCAGTTTGAGTAAAACTCTTGCTGCAGCTCTTAGGGCAGCCTCATCCTTTGAACTCTTTGGATTGGATTTTATAAAACTGGTGTTCAGGAGCTGGTGTCAGTACTGGTATTGAAATCTTTGAACGATACCCAGCGCTTGTTTGATGTGTTGTCTCGTGGCGATGCCTGCCCTTCTGGTCCCAGCTGGATCAGAAAACCCTACACAGCCTCTCTTGACTGTTTCAGGATGGCTTTATCTTTCTCAAGTAAAGTCTCAGATGACACACACAGTTTTGGGAAATCAATGTACATAAAGTAGATGTCATGCCGCTGCAGCATGTTCTCTTAGCTCATCAAAGGAGGGGGGGCAGTTCCACTTAAAATAAAGTATTGATTTAATAATAATAAAAACAACAACAATTGGGTTTCTCAGAGTAATACCGTACCGTACAGGAGAGCCAATCTCGTTACAGAGATTGGGGTCGCCATGGTGATAAAAGCAGTTAATTCAGCACCCGACTGGGCTGAGGAGAGAGCGCTCATGTGACTGCAAAATCACCAAGGTGTTGTTGGTAAAGCAGATAATAGCACGCTGTGGGTGGGGGTAGGGGTGGGCGATATATCGAATATACTCGATATATCGTGGCTTGTTCTACGTGAGATGTATGAAATGACTATATCGCGACCATCGAGTACTTGTCACGTAAATGTTTTAAGCCGTCGGCATTTAATTCTCTGGTGTTTTGCCTGTGTCACTCACTCCTGGTGCTCTTCACAGCACGCAGCACACTTCCCCGCCCACCCAGAAAAATCCCCTGCACGCATGCGTACTTTTTGTATCAAGTGAGGAGAGACAAGGCCCACTGGCCCACTCCGGAGGCATATGTGCCAAACGGCTGCACCACGGTCACCGGAGCAGACAGCTGCCAATCTAGTCAATAAGAGCACTCACACAGGGCGCGTCGCGGAGCGTCCCAGAAGTGTCTCTCCGCGCCACGGCGCGAGCATTCCGTAGCATTTCTATTTTTGACACGAGCCGCTGCTAAACCTCATAAATTTCAACAGAGCACTTCTCACCAGACAGGAAATCCGACACAGGAATCAACATAATAAACTTCCGCCCCCTTTCAAAATAAAACACAGTACGCAGTTCATGTAGCTTATCACTACTTCACATCAACGTTACGTCATGACCGCTGGCAGGTGAGCAGTCAATCGATTAAAGGGTCTCAACATGGACAATGAGACTAATTGTTGGAGTGGAAAAACACACAATCATTTATGACACAACAGATGCTTTTTATAATCTCCACGTCGGAGAAGCAAAGTCAGCTGTTTGTTGTTGTTTTCTTTATACACAGTTTATTGCGTGGTCTCATGTACGCCCAGGATTCTCGCATGATCTCGTGATCTTGCGTGAATACGGCCGGCTTGCTACACTGCCAAGACGTGCCCGGTGTGAGTTGACGCAGGGCAGAGGACGCAGCTAAAACGCAGCACAGCCGTTACTAATCTAATAGAAGGGTCTACTTGAATCATCCTACTGATGTTATTTTTTGCATCAAAGGGTTAAATTTAACCTTCATGGTGATTTACAGGAGAAATAAAAATATCGAGATGTATATCGTGTATCGCGATATAGCTTAAAAAATATCGAGATATTGGTTATAGACCATATCGTGCAGCCGTAGTTGGGGGCGCTGCACCCCTTTCCCCTCCACTTTGATTAAAGGCATCATTATGTGACATCACCATTACGCATCTTTCACATGCAGGTGATGACTCACCTGGTAGGGTACGCACCTGATGTACAAAGGTTAAGTCCTTCCCACAGCTGGCCAGGATTTGTTTCCAACCTGTGACTCTCTGCAGCATGCCGACCCCCTCGCTGACCCCACTTTCTTGTCGCTCTTTGGACGTTTCTATCAAATGAAGGTTCAAAAGCCATGGTTGCTGCCATGTTTGTAGTCCTGCCTCTCACCTCCCAGCTAATCTAAAAGACGTGGATCTTCGATCACTCGAGGAGCTGCCGTTTTTGGCACTTCCACATCTTCTTCATGGACACAGGTTTCGGCTTGGTACAGTGTTAGGAAGTAAGTTCTGGAGACATGTGCCTCGTACTTGTACTGGCTGATTCAGGCCAAATCAGGTGTTGCGACAAAAACACAGATCCTCAACTGGGGGTAGTTAATGGAGGCTTTGGCGGTGGAGGTCGCAGGGTATGTCAACTTAAAGTGTGAACTATTGGAGCGGGACTGGAAAACTTTGCTCTAGCACCCTTATTTCCTTTTGTGTATATTGTGCAATAAGAGGCTTTGGTTGCTGCAAACACAAACTCTGATTCCAGACACAGCAAGAGACAGAGTTTTTAAAAAAATACCAAAAAATGATTTTTTTCATGCCCATCAGGGACAAGTTGCCTCACTTTTATTTCTGTTTGGTTAGAAGCTTCAGTGACGTGCTGTCTTTTATCTGCCTGTGTTTCATAATAAAAACTGTCAGTCTGTATTATTTGCCCTCATCGGCAGAGACTTTCCTGACAGCAGCTTCATCTACAGGGGAGATGTTTTCCTCAAAAGGTTTGTCGAGTTCAGAGGCATCCTGCTTGCTGATGAAGTGAGTCTGTGATGTGAGCTGGGTGACGGTTCAGCCGGGACTGTTGTTAAATTCAGGACGGGTGTTTGAAATGTCTAACAGCGATGCTCTTACAGATCCCAGGGAAGCAAAGCACTGAACATTTTGATTATCATTCAAAGTGCCTCATGTCAAACTTTTGTATTTGTAGAGCCTGGAAACAGGACTTTACTCCTGAGTGGCACAGAGAAACATTCTCCACGGAGGGAGGACTAAACGCTTGAAAAGCGTGCTTTCATTAAAATCATAACTGTCATCCCGACGGTTTGAGACTGATTATCTTACCCTCCAGGAATTCTTGATGTTGCGATTTGCAATTGCGAGTTCAACGCAACTTCAGTAAATCCCCGTGTATTCAGGGCGGTGCAATTTTAACCGATCACCGCGATTTTTCAGCAACTTCCGTGCAACTCGGCGGGTCAGGGACAGCCGCACGATGCGGAGGATCCCCTCGTGGGACCTCTCCCCGGCGCTGGCTGCCGCCTGTAGGGTGCCTTTCCTCCCCGGCGGTGCGCCGTGGCCAGCTCTGGGTCGGCTTGGAAAGGCCGGAGTCGCGAGCTTTACAGTGCCCGGTCCGCGCTGCTTTCCGCGGCTATGGACTTAGTGCTCACTGTGCCCTCTCCTGGCCCCTGGCACGGCTGTCGAATCGCAACTTATCGCAACTTTCACTTCCTCCCGCAACAAAATCGCAACAAAAATGTAAAAAGCACCACAACTTTCAAGGCAGTTTTTTTTTAACCCTCATGCAACATCAGGCATTTCAGGCCGCAACTATTTTTTTAACCCTCATGCAACATCAGGCATTTCAGGCCGCAACTATTCCAAAAAAGGCTTGTGAAATCCTGGTGGGACTGGATTATACTGTGGAGTGGACCCCATTGAAACAAACTGCCTTCATGTCCTCACAGTGCTCGCCCGTACCTCCTGTCGCAGGCTATAAAGTGTAACTGAATCCACACCCTGAAAGATGCACTCTGAGAATTGGCATGTTTTGTTTTGACTGCTACACGGGGGCTAAAAGGGCAAATCAAGAATGCACGAGATCACATGAGGATGTTGGCCTATTTGTCGAACACAAAGAAGAACAAGACCGAGTGGAAACTCTGCAAACAGTTCCTCAAGTGTTCTCCACTGTATGAAATAAAGGAGCCTTTAACATTCACAGTCATTAGTTTTACAATAAATCTGACAAGACATGAACATGACCAGAATCAGGTTTGTTACACAGAGGGAATTTGCCTATGCAAATGTATGTACAATGTTTTTAAGTGGAAAGGGCTGTACAGTAGGGCTGTAAACGAATATTCTAAATTCAAAAATATATTGGAATATAAAAAAAAGGAGATTCGATTGTGAAAATTACCGTATTTTCTGGACTATAAGACGCTACTTTTTCCCCACGCTTTTCTTCAGCTGCCACGGAGCGCTCTAACAGGGAGTGCAAAAACGAGACAAACAGGGGAAGCTTATAGTCCGGCTTATATATGTAATTTTATTTAATTAAAAATATATATATATTTTAAAAAATATTCAGGTGTGCCCTATAGTCCGGAAATTGCGTTAATATTCGAATGTCATTTTGGAGCAATCTTGACAGCCCTCTACAGTACAGGAATGTGCACAGGATTCACCAGCAGTGTGCTAAAGTGGACAGTATGCAGAGTATTTAACAGTACACATACCTGCACATGCCTTCATAATGACGTGTGGCACGCGATGACAGTGAATCTGTCAGCTGCATGTGCTCCACATTACCACCCAGGTGTTCCGCTAAGCTTTGTACAATCTGTGTTTGAGCTCCTCGATGATGAACCACACCTGGTCCCAGGTACAAGCTGTACCAGACCAGGCAGGCTCATTAGTTGTCAGCTAGGAAGACACCTGGGATTTTAATGACACTACAGAAATGCACACTGTAGTTTATATAGTGTGCAGTGACAGGTGCAACGCACGGTCTCACTCCACTCCCACACCTTCCAGCATGGGTCTGCTGAGACGCCTGACAGCAGAGGAGCAGGCTCGCAGCTTCCAGTAGACTGCTGGTAGAAGAGGAAAGTCTAAACGTCTTAATAATGCAGAGACAAAACAGTGTAGTAGTTTTTAGTTTTCCACTGCAGGGAGAGCGTGGCTGAGCGAGTGACGGTGAACAAAGGGAATGGGGAGCTGTGAAGTCAGTCTGACAGTGGATGTTTCAGGATGTCTGCGAATACAAGCTGCAGCTTCTCAAGCCCAAAGCAACACTTCCATGCGTCTTAGTGTCGCCATGACGATCAGCTCCATCTGTGTACCAGAGGTGTATCTGCAGTGGAGAATGAAGTGGAGTCGTAGCAGGTAGTGGAAAAAACATCTTCTTTCAAAGACAGATGGTTTATTCACACTCTGGATGTTATTTCCGTTTATTTTTTCCTCCACAGTGACTCATTGTCTGCTCAAGGCTGGACCAGGTAGATGTCCATTGTCAACCCACTGACACACAACAGTGGACTGGTCTCCGCGTTTTGCCGTTTAAGACACCTTTAATTAAAGCTCAGGCTTCAGAGACACACTGTCAGAAGAGATGATCGTAATCATAAATTCTTGCTGACAGTTGGCTGAGAGACGTGACAGATTACACGTTGGACCTCGACCAATCATAACCTGCTATCTTTCGAATACTGCAGAATTTATAGCCGAATGTAGCGTAGCCAAGCCACACAAGGAGAACACACAAAATGAAGCATTGCATCCGTTACCGACACACGTAAACTTCAGTTTAAGGACCACCTAAAAAATCTGGACTGAAAACATGTTTTCAGCAACTATTGTCCAACATATTTCTTGTGTTTTTAAGAAAACATTTTACCCAGACTTTAATTAATGCACACAATCATTTGAAATGATTCTGAATGGACTGATAACCTTTCTGCTCTAGAGAACACTTGAAGCTCTCTTACAACACTTGTCACATTCACCTATCCACACACACACACACACACACACACACACACATTCAGACAGTGCTGTCATGGCCATCCGGATCAGTTTGCTTCACTATCTTAACTCAAGCACACTTAGACTGGACCGGGAGAGCCCGAATGGAACCAGGCGCCCGATAACTAGACGACCCGTTTGACCAGCTGAGCCACAGCTGCCCCTTTATCAACAATACGGCATCGCCATAGCAACGCAACTGGTTGGCTTTGCTGTCCTGCTATTCAGTCGGACAGTTTGTTGTTTTTCCTATGCTGTCCGTGTGCATGTGAATGCAGCACGGGCCTTTTGTAGTGTCTTTATCGAAAAGAAGTATCACACACTCTGCAGACTCTGGAGGCATGACTCAGATTAACTTCAGAACAATATTAAAATGATGATGATGATGATGTAGCAGTGTGTCTCTGTTTGAAAGAGTGTGGATGAATGGATTTTGGTGGAGTTTTCATCCTCCTCTCCTCTGTGCTGTATAGAGCCCAGCTCTCAATGCTAGATAATTCAATTACTGCCTTTCAAGGCTGTGTGTGTGTGTGTGTGTGTGTGTGTGTGTGTGTGTGTGTGTGTGTGTGTGTGTTTGCCCAGGTATGTGTAACTTTGTTTTTTGCGTAGGGGCTGTGGAATTGAATTGCTATTGATTTGTGCTATATGAAGCCATTGTCTTTGGTGTCACCCCCCCGCCCTCTGCTGTGAGTCGATGTATTAGATTAAACTTTATCCTCTCTTTTCATTTGAGCGTCTCTCGGGGCTTCTTCCACATGAAGCTCAGCCACGGCAATCCGTCTTCTCCTCTCCCTCACTTTTCCTCCCCCCTCTCGTCATTCTCCCAACACTGTGAGGATAATAGCTTCTGTAGCTCCAACCAGACTGTCCAGAGTGGCATCAGGTTCATTTAGAGGATCTATAGATGTTCACTGACTGCACAACACACGCCTCCCAGGACCTGTACAGACCTCATGTTTGGATCTGGATCCATGCAGACTGTTTGAAATGAATTGAGTCAGGTTTCAGTCGACACCTGCTCATGCATGCGTTGTGTCTGTCTGAACAAAATCATATTGTAATTTGTTGGCATACTTCTTATCCTCCACAAAGTACCTGGCATGCCATGGCACGGCACTCTTTTTTTTTTTTGTTATGCTTTGGCTCACAGTATACTTGTGCGATCCATCCATGTATTGGTAACCTCCAACTGAGTGAACGCGCTCTCACATGAACATACTACCATGTTTTCAATGTGTGTAGCTCCAGCAGTTGGACTATTATTATTTAGCTCTCAGCAGATATGGTTTAAGTGCTGTCTTCAGATGTCACCATGCAAATGTTTTAGTAAAGGCAAGTGTTCCACGGGTCACTCATTTAACATAATTCATAATTGCACTCCAGCGGCGTTAAGCTCAGACTCCGGTGAAAAGGTGACACATAATGGACTGCAGTGAGCATTCTGTGCTGTTTTAGAAAGCAGTAATGTGTAAACCATTTCTGACTTTGGATGTAGCCACTGTGCCCACTGCTACTACCATTAGCATTCTGCTCTTTTATTCAAACAGCTAATCAGAGCAGCTGGAGGTCAGAGTGTTTCTACATGGAAACATTTTCAACCAAAAGCTCTCCACAGGTCAAAGAGTGGCACATTTACACACTGTGGAAGAAATGTGAAGCAGGATAATAACACTTCTCATTATTAATTACTCTAATTATGTTTGTGATCGGTCAATCAATATTATGGCCTGTGAAATATCATAAAATAGTGAAGCTGTTCCCCACACGTGCTCACACAGTGACATCTCCTGTCAGATCTCAAACACATTCAGTTGCTGTGGTGCTGGAGCTGAAACAAAAAGGTGGTGTTACTTTCTTTGCTTGCATAATGAGAGTTCATGGACACTGCAGGGCCTGCTGTGTTACGCTGGATGTTTCCTGTCAGACAGTCACTGTGTTTTTTTCACGTTCTTCCTCCACTTCTTCCTGTACTTGTGTATTTATTCACCTCAACAGGAGGTGGACTTGCTTTGCATAGAGGCAGACATTTGTCTGGTTGTTTTTGATAATCACTGTCATCATGTGAGGAAAGTGTGTGGAAGCTCTGCTGGAGATACAGTGTCTTCACTGTAAGGGGAGCGTATGTATGTAGTCTTCAGAGCTGTGATGAGAAGCCCGTGAAGGCGTGGGCGCAACATCACTCTACATTTACTTCACCACTTCCACCGGCCGTGTGATTCATCTGACCCGTGGAGACCTGCTTTCTGATTGGCCGGCTGCTCCCACGGAGTATAAAGAGCAACCGAGATGTGATTTTAAATATCTTTAAAGGCTTTTAAGCTCATGCTTATTTCCATCCAACCCTTTGAACACACTCTGGACACTGTAATCGACACCACTCAGCTTTTGTGCATCGAGGTGAACTCGTTGAGGTGTGTTCAGAATTTGGATGTGACTGTGGCATCTTTGTGAAGGCCGACTTTGGTGTGTGTTCACATTAGACACAGGTCACACTCCAGCCTTCCTACATACAAGGGCCCCCTTTATACCGTAGACCTGACACCACAAAAGCAAACCTTGTGAAGTATTGCAAGGCTACTCCAAGGCTGTTTCCATTGCTGTTCCGTGGACGTATGGCCCTTTCCTCATCTCATCCGTACACAGCGGTATCAGCCTCAGCGCAGTGCTTTCCCCTTGGCTCTCAGGGTGTGTCTGCAGTACGCGGCGTTCCTTTACCTCAAGAAATGCTCCATTGTTTCATGCAGACACAGGAACACTTTGCTTTGTTTTTCATTAAAAACATTGCCTGGATTTTCAACCCCCCACCCCACCTGTGTCAGAATGGTGCTCCAACCCATTTGCACAATTAAAATGCTATATTTAATCTCAGATCAGCACACCTGCCCCACATACACTGTGATTATCTGTTCCTCTCAGCACAGGGAGCTTCATTAGAGATGTGGCAGACGACGTGTTTGACACCAGCCTGACGACTGACGGCTCATCTCTCTGTCAGCTCTTTGCACACATTACATACCCATGTTCTCCACTCTGCAGTGTGACGCTGCAGCTAACTGACACGCTGGCACATGTTGTCAAGGTGTGAGGATGATCAGAACTACGGCCCGGCGCTCAAAGAAGCCATCTGTAACAGCACCCACCTGTCAATCAAAGCGTCCATGCTCTTAACTCTGCAGAACTTTAAGCCTTCATATCATTTGCACATTTGTTTTTTTGGTTCATGTTTCCACCATGAAAGAATGGTTGAACCACACAGCCTTCACATTCTTTCGTCTTTGCTGAATCTGCTCTTACTGTAAACAGCACGAGACGGAAGCAGTGTGAGACGGGTGTGGTGCTCAACAACCGCAGCCACGTGACTACCAAGACGCTGCAGTCTGCAGTTATCTGATAAACAGCAGAGACATGAAAACACACTGGCAGACAGATGTGAAGTGATCAGTACTGACTGACTGATATCTGCAGCTCAGTCAGGGCGATAAAGCCTGAAACACGTCACATCTGAAGCGGTGGTTGGAGGTTGAGGTTAGAATGTGTTACCACGATCTGGTGGTGTGCACAACCTGCGTCTCATAATGGAAAATGAAAGTGCCCTGTCATTGGCTTCCATCGTGGAAGCAGTCTTTGCGTGTTAATGTGGTACAGTCTTCTCAGACTCGAGTACAATACGATCCTCCAGTCGGAGAGCTGCATGTAAAACCTCAGGAGCTAATCTCCACCTAAATGATGGTGTGTATGAAGTCATTCATCATGTGTAGTAGAATTGAGGGCAGTCTCAGTCAACAGTGGATGAGGACTTGATTACAGGAGGAAACGTACTGACATGTTCGGTCTAGACCAGAACGAATTCATGGGGGGCCTCAGGTCTAATTACTGTCACCAGACCTCCTATGATATAGACAGACAAGTTTAAAGTGCAACAGGAAGACGCTCTTGAATCAATTTCTCCCCTCAGAGAAGTTTCTCAGCCCCCAGATAGAATCCTGTGGAGGAAAACCAATTAATTATTGATACAAACTTTGATCCAGCAGACTAATTTTGTTCACCCAGCCTGTTTTAAATGCCTCAGCCTCTGGCTCCCTCATCCCTGCCTCATATGAAGCAGATAGGAGCGAGACGCACCGAGACATGATAATCATTAAAACGGCTCTTGAAGTTGGCCTGATAAGACTAATCAAAAGTGTGTGTGTGTGTGTGTGTGAGGGGGAGCCGGAGGGAGAGGCAGCCGGGAACGGGCTAGATAAGGACAGGCTTTTTTTTTTTCCAGTCATTTGATTTCACTTCATTGGTCCACACCACAAACTGGTCTCCATCACGTGTCCGCGTGGTCTGAAACTGAGTCGAGCAAACCACCTGAGCAGATGATGGCAGAGCTGCAGTTGTTCAGGGCTGATCATTCCAATGAATTCAATTATTCAGAGTCTGTCTTTGCATGACGTGCCAGCGTGCACGTTGAGTCATACGATAGCTGCTGTGTTGAGCCAGGACCTAGCCCTGCAGGTCATTAAAAAACTAAGAAATGAACGTGAGCTTGTTCTTTTGAATCTGTGTTTTTTCCTCACAGGAAATAACTCAAAAGTCCAGCTCATAAACACATGGATGACATTAATAACACTGGGGAACACAATAGTTGTTGAGTTAGGTCTGACAGCTGTTTTGAACTCATTTTTGGATGCAGAATCCAAAACTGATCTCAGATTTTCTCTATCACATCAAGTTTTTGAACTATGGGATCCTGTTTTCTTAAAAAATCAGAAAAATACTGTACTTAACAGATATGTGCTTGTTTGTTGAATCCTCGTCAATTTCAAAATCTGCATCATTGTCACTGCGTTCTTCAACATCACTCAGATCTTCCAGAGCAGCGGTCCCCAACCTTTTCTGCGCCACCGACCGGTCTCATGTAAGACAATATTTTCACGGACCGGCCTTCAAGGTGTGGGGGGTAAATACGACGAAATAAAATGATGCGACCGGCATAAAAACAAATATAAAGTGCATAAAAATACAGCTCACCATTACACTGAATTAGTGGGAGCCCTGAGCTTGTTTCTCCCCAATGAACCGGTCCCAGTAATGGCAGACAATGACACCCGAAGTGTGTTCCTTATGTCCAGACTATTCCGTAATTTAGTTTTGGTCGCTGAAGAAGCTTTCCAAAGATGTTTGTTTTTTACTAATTTTTGCTACCTTTGAGGGCTTAACTGGGGTAACGTATCACGTTACCACGATGAGCGTCTTGACCTGTCTTAGCCTGTGTCAAGAGGCACAGACGGATGGAGTTGGGAGAGAATACAGCCATTTTTCAAATAAACCAAAGCAACAGTCTGTGCAATGATCTTTTTGGGGATACCAAATGCCAACTTTACATGTGTTCCTTTGGTCCACATCCGTAAACTCTCCACACACTGCTTGCACACTTTGTGAGGGGCCTATGGCTTGTCTTGATCACAGAGTTTTACTTTAAAATATGCAAAATATGCTTGTTTGACAAATGCACTGATGTTTGCTTTCCTCTGACTTGGAATGGTTAAACTAGCACAAATAAAGCAAAAGGAGTCAGGGTTGTTTAGGCATTTACGACGAGAAGTATCAGGAGCAGACATGATTTGGAACAAAGGAAATATATACCTATGGAAATCAAACACTAAGATGGAATAGTTACAGGCTTTGAAAACTACAAAAACAGCATCAAACCAAATAGAACTTACAGCGGTATGCCCATGGTGACAAGGTGAAGAGAACAGCCAGCACAAATCCTCTTCATTCTACTATGCCAGCTTTCTGTGTGCAGATGTTGATAGTACTGACCTATTGGGAGCTGCACACACCTCTCACCACACTGTCTCAATGTGACTGCACAAACAAGTTGCCACGTAGTTGTAGATGAGTCCAATCGTTATCAGTGCTAGAAAAAAAAAAAGTTATCTGGTATAATGTTGCAGATGATCACAAGACCAGATAAAAGAACAGCAAACACACCTGTCATTGGTTTCTGATTTTTGCTACGTCATCAATGACATGCCTCCTCCGCCTGCAGCTCACCTGTGGAAACAAAAAAATGTGAGTTTTGATTTTTGGGCGATTTCATAAAAATACAGCTGTTCCAGTTTGGAACAGAGGATGGCTGCGTGTGTGTGTGTGTGTGTGTGTGTGTGTGCAGTAAGAGACAAGCAAAAGCAAGGTCATCGGTGAGAATGAAATAGTAACATGAGAAATAAAGTCAAATCTCCCGTGTGGGGACCACTGAAACTGGGCAGATTGTTCGTTTCAAACATGTTTGTGGAGAGCACTGGACTTGTTTCTGCCACAGTATCCAGAATTGTTTTCTAATACTGGTTGTATTGACGTTTCAGATTCCGCTATGGTGACAGCTGTACTGTACCCAGCGTGTTGCCTCGTCTCTGTGTTTTTCTGTCAGCGGAGTGTATTCTCAGAAAGAGAAGGACAACATTCCATCCCCTGCGTGTTTCTGCAGTAAACGTATTGATTTGAACGAAGGCTGCACAGCTTTTTGTCTGCTGATAACTCAGGCCATCCCAATGACCTTTCCAAGAGTCTCTCTCTCTTTAGCAAATTTAAACCTGTACACCAGCACGGCTCTACAGATCCAGTCGGCCCACCCTAATTAATAGACTTTTTTTTCACTTCACAGCAGACATTTTGAGTCGTCGGAGCAAGGAAAGCACAACAGCACGTTTTTGGTTAACAATGGCTCAGTTCCATCAAGTGTCCCAAAATACCAGGCCTGTGCGGCTAGCTCACCTCAGTGGAATGCAGCTGATGTTAACGCTACCTGAACGTCTGCGGTGGAAACAACAGGACCAGTTTTTGTGTTTCAATGTTCACAACATGAACAAGATTAGAAGCATGTCTCTGGTCAAGCTGAACTGTTGCCCACAGTCATCAAGGTTCCCTCAAGGTTGAGTTTGCACTTTAAACATGCACACACACCCAACACCACTGCATCCTTTACAAATCCCAATCACCCAGGCCCATTCACTGCGAGGTGATTTACATGAACAGCCTCCAGAACAATGTGGAGTCCCACACCAGGAGCAGGAGCAGCCTGAAGCACAGCTAGGCAGATTACACGCAGTTCATTTCATGCTCGTGTCCTGAAATATTGACTCGCACTGTCCGCAGCTTGTAGGCTCCTGTTTTGTTTTATTTGTTCTTGACACCTGCCTCTGTGATTTCCCTTCTATTGTTGTGGGGATGAGAGGGAAGGAGGGAGGGGGGGTAAAAAGAAAAAAGGATGGAGGGGAGGGAGGGGGATGTTATTAAGAAGAGAGGAGGGGCAGGTTAGAGCGGTGACTGTGGTCCGGCTGCTGGCTGCTGACATAGGCTTTGTAATGTATTGTTCCTGTGTTGCCTGGCTACTACACTGCCCACAATGCACAGTGCCTAACGTGTCTATAAAATAGTGTTTCATGGATCAATGCGGAGGCCATGATGGGAGGCAGGTCCAGCATCAATTCAATACTGTGATATTTTAGCAGGTAATGAATGAAATGACTATAAATAAAAAGAATTCTTTTCAGACTTCAAGATTCATTCTTGACCGAAGAAAACGTAGATTGACCAAACATTAGGGATGCACAAAATCTATGGAGAAACAATCCATTGATGAGATATGTTGAATTTTAGATCTTCACTTATTTAGAATTTTTATGCAAAACACTTTCTATGTTCTGTAAAAAATATGTATGTTGTATGTTTGAAGTTTTTGTGATGCATAACATAACATAAAATCTGTCTGTCTGCGCACACACACACACACAGCTGATTTTCATAATAACATCATGAATTGTGCAACAGTGAAGTTCAAAGGAGCAGCGCCCCGTGTGATGCTCTGCAGTGAGGGAAGAGCGGGGTTGGCAGCACGGGGTGCATATTTCATCAGTTCAGAATCGGATCCTTTACGTCTTCCATAATATAGCATTTCTATCATTTCTAATAGATTATCAGTGTTCTCAGGCCGGACTTGCTCAGGCGCACATAGAGTTGAAATATGGCCCCACAGCTAGGCGCAGAGCTCTGCTTCACAGCCTCTGTGTGGACATCCTGTTTGGTTAACGTGGGCAGAACGGAAGAGGCGGGTCCAGTGTGCTAGAGTTAGCGGTGTTTGTGCATGAAACATGCAGAACGCAGAAGGTGCCATCTCAAGCCAGTGTTACATGGTGGTTCAACATACAAACATCAGCTGATAGATTTGTTAGAGAGTGTAGAGATGTCCTTCAGCTTTAGGATTCAGACAGTCATCTTCTGAATGACTGGAAATGGTCTGGCTTCCACTTGAAGTGTGAACAACTGGCCTACTTTTCCCACTCTCTGCTTTTTTTGCACTACTCTATTTCACAGCCTAGTGAACTTTAAACATGAAGGGAGAGGAGCTGGTTGTAAGCTTCAGGGCTCCACAATAATCCATTCCAAATGGAAAGGCTGGCAAACGATAAAATGAAAGATGACGTGAGAATAAAATCTGAACGCCCCCTGCTCGATTTCATCCCATCTCAAAGTCCTACAAAGATCTCCACCTGATCCAGACTTTAAAGGTGACGTAGCAGTACCCTGCCACAAGGCTGGGGAGTGGCCTGCTACATTTATTCAGCTGATGCTTTTATCCAAAGCAGCTTACTATAAGTAAGTTCAACCATGAGGATCCGGTCCGAAATCTGTCAGAATCACGGGAAGCGTGTTACACCATTCATGATATTCACGCTGAGCAGGAGCTGAGCCGCCTTCAGGGCCAGGAAGCGAGGACGGCGTAGATGGGCTGAGGTGTCTGGATTGACCACACAAGATTTTAAATGAGTCCAATCAAAGCATGCTCCAGACACACTGGATACTACACTTCCCATGATGTAGCTTGATCACTCTTGACCCCCTCCACAGAATTAGAGTGGCCAGGAGGACACACACACACACACACACAGTGACAAACGGTCTGCCTTCACACCTCACTGACTTGTTGATGGGCAGAAACTTCTCTCAGGTGCATGCTGTGTAACTACAGATCCACTCTGTGCAAGCACCTTCACCTCCCTTTGGAACACACAGTCACTCACACACACACACACACACACACACACACACACACACACAACACTTCACCCTCTTCAGTTCATATGGCACGTCTCACGGGGGAATTCATTTCCTCATGTGTGCACCGTGAGATGTTCAGCCTGCCTCAGTCTGTCACAGTTCACACACTAAGTCACATTCTTTCAACTCCAAAGTGAGGAAATGAAACCAAATCTGCATTTTATTTCACTTTCCTATGTTCAAGCTGCAGGCCTCTCAAGTCAACCACACACACCGCTTACGTGTGTGTGTGTGTGTGTGTGTGTGTTCAGGAAGGAATGGAGAGACTGAGACGTTACATCACTCCAGCCGTACTTAACACACATACAAACAAACACAAGCCTACTGACTCACTTCTCTCCAAAAGTCTATTTATTACTGACAGGAGACACACAGACACACACACACACACACAGCTGTAGTACAGCTGGAGGAGACACACAGCTGATGTCAGAATCAGCCCTTTAGTCCATTAAATTCTGTCTCACTCACAGCAGATGGAAATATTCATTTCTTTGAATAGTTTGATTTCATTTTAGTAACAAACTGTCGATTGTGTAGGCTAGACTTTATTCTAAAATGAACGGCTACTTTTAGTCAAGTGTTGATGTAGAAAAGATCATTGAAACTCTTCACACACATCAGAACAATATGACAGATTAACGTGAAAGTTTCCTAGCCTGTCTGCACACACACACACACACACACACACACACACACACACACACACACACACACACACACACACACACAGAGGCTACAATGATATTATGTTGTCACAGCTCACAGGTACATTTGTGGATTCGAGGGGGCAAACAGCAGTGCTGATTAGGGTTGCAAAATTCAGGGACTTTTGAAAGTTGGAAACTTTCAATGGGAATTTATGAAAATAAACAGGAATAAACTGTGAATTTAGAAAATTAAGGGTTGGCCCATTAACAGTAAACTTAATTATAGTTGGTGAAAATATATTTGAGCATCATCTTGACTAAAACAACCAGATTTCATGCAGGTCCACTTGAATATCTCCTGTTCCTCCATCACATGCACATAGCACACCAGACTGCAGGGCTATTGAGGCCACGCCCCCTACCTGCACAGGTGATTTCTGTACCTGGACCACACTTTAGAGCACACAGAGACTATTGAAGACACAAAACTGAGCTCATGGACTACATAATATTGTTCAATAAAATAATTCAAGTTTGATAAAGTACTATTTACAAATAAATCTGTTGGGAATGTTTTTTTTATTGTTTTTTTATTGTTCTATTATTATTTTTGTTTTATTATGACAAAACTAAATGTTTGGACATCAATTCACATTAATTCCCATAAATTTCCAGAATTCACATCTTCACACATCTTCTGATTTGGAATATTTCCAAAAATCCCAAGCTTAACTTATCATTGAAAATTTCCATAAACTTCATTTCCTCATGAGGATAAAGTTCATTTAGTCAACAGCAGCCGACAGGTCTGCTGATTCACTGAACTTCGTGAAGCCAAGTTGGCTGAAAGAGGAACTCACTGTTTATAACTGAATCTGAGAAATGTTGAGAAATGTATTGTGCTGGGCCTTGGACCAGCCAATTACACACTCCCTTATCTTCTGCATTGCTAATTAAAGCTAACCGCTAAATATCACACACACACACACACACACACACACACACACACACACACACGATTGGTTGAAATATGTTTCAACTCAGCTGAACTCCGTGGGCTGCCACTCACTCATTCAGACACATGTAGAGAAGTGGGTGTGTGTTGAGGAGCCACAGGTCGTCACCTCTCCACCCTGACAGACAACAGGCCAGACACCAGCACAGCCGGGAATGTGCTTAACGTAAGGGAAGTCTACTTATCCATCCCCTTGGCTTCAAACCGTTAGTAATGCTGTTATGGAGAGCTATGAATAAACCAGGTCACTCCCTCCCTCTCTCACTGTGCATCTCTCCACAGTGTCCTTGCCCCCAAACACAGGCCAGACACAGCGATCAGAGTCTGCTATCATTATGCAGCTCATGCACAGCTGGCCAGGTTAAAGCAACACACGACGAGACTTCTGCATAATTAACAGGACAGACAGGCAGGCACGCAGTCTGTGGAGTTAATGCGCAGATTGTCTCAGTCTCTGACATGGACACACAGCGGCAGGCGGTGTTAACAGTGTGAAAGGTACCCCGGTGGAAAAGTGCCCTGCGGTGCAGCATCTTTACAGCGGTAACGTAAGGATTTAAACATTAGAGATGATTCAGTTAATGCCAGCAAAAGTGTCTATTACATTACTGTGAGGAAACACAGCAGAAGGTTCCAACATCATGCAAAGCTTGATGTAATAGCAGGCATCCTCACTCGTGGAATTCATGAAATTGTCTGGAGGTGAATTCCAGACAAAGTCAGGGAGGTGCAGAGAATTACAAGAGCAACGCAACAACAGCGACCGTGTGTGTGTGTGTGTGTGTGTGTGTGTGTGTGTGTGTGTGCAGCAAGGAGGGAAAAACAGAGTTCTGTGGACAGCGGCAGACAGTTAAACAAAAGCCAGCTGACAGCAGTCTGCTCTGAGTCAAGCTCAGAATGTCAGATGTCTAGACGAGCAAACAACTAAAAAGTTCCACATGTTGCATTAAAAGTTAGCAGCGAACAGGAAGTGCTGGTCTGACTGTCTTCCTGTTTAGACACAGTGTAAACATTGTGACTGTGGATCAGCAGTGACAGACATGAACACACAGCCTGTATGTTGAAGCTAACGGGCTCAGGACAGACGTCACAGCACTCAGTGAGCGTCTTTACTCTGCCAGGTGTTTGAAGTGTGAGAGGAAAACAGTTTGATTTAACACGAGACACCAAAAATAATTACAGCTCATCCTCAGAGTAACATGAAGCTTGTTCCATTTCTTGTTCCTGTGACATTTCACTTGTCGAGGTGGTGTTAGAGGAAAGCGGTAAACGTCACCTCTCTGTCCCTTTAGCCCACGATGAAGCCGCTGATCTTCCACATTCCATGTGTGAACAGAGGCTACTGAGCTCCACACGCAGGTCGTGACATGCAGATTGTGGAAATGACTGATAAAGGGCCAGACCCGGCCTGGGCTCCTCCAGCAGATCCTGAATCAGTCAACTCTAAGCAGACATGCAGGTCTGTAGACACAGACAGCCTCCGTGAGTCGACACAGGAAAACAAACGAAAACAAACGCACCCATTACCCTCTGGACAAATGATTCCTCCGTCCTCTCAGCTTCTCTTCCGTCACAAAGTTGGCACAGTCTGCACACCTCATGTTTGTCTCATATCTTTGTGTCAGGAATCGACATGAATTCATTTCTTCAGGAGGAAACACTTCTTCTGTCAAAGTCAGATTTTCACTTCCCTTTGTTGAGCAGAGACAATGACAAACATTTGAGATGAATACTTCTGAATATTGTTGATCTTTTTTAATATCCACTGTCAATAGATGACATGAAACATTAGGTGTAACCGTTGATACTGGTGAAGGATCAGTTCCATTGAGTGCAGCAGAGGCTTTAGACATGCAGCACAGCAGCACCCTGCCTCTGTTTGAAGTGAATGGAACACCTGTGTTTACTATTTCACTATTGTGACAAAAAATAAAGAAATCTAAGAAGAATATATTGTCAACCCGTGTGATAACTGACTGATTGTTAGGATGAGTTCACCTGTTCCAGCTCGTCTCCTGTCTCTTTCCTATCAGTGTAAAGTGAAGACCTTTGGATCATTCCTCTGGGTTGTGGAAACATTGTTGTTATGTGAGTGAAGAAATCTACCATCCATGGGCATATCTCACCAGCATTCTGCGTCTGCTTCTAATACTGTGCTCTGACCAAACAGAGACTAAAAGTACAAGTGAATGTAGAGAGCAGTACAGTACATGTGAGTGAATTCAATGTGGATTCAATCTTCATTTAGCATTAATTAGTTGCCATGACAATCCCTAACCTGAACAGGTCAGTACAGGAGTATGAGTATATTTACAGAGGTCACACTGGATGAGAGGAGGATCATGTGTTACGCAGTCTAATGAAGCCCTACAAACCTCAAAGATCTGACACCTGTTGAAAGAATGTGGCTCTGCTGTAATAAGGACAGTTAGTGTTCAAATAAGCATTGAGACACACACACACACACACACACACACACACACAGTGTTTCTGATATGACAGAGGAAGTAAGAGGGCAGACAGGCACAAGGCCAGGCTCCTCCAGTGTGTTCAGACAGAATGTGGTCGACTAATCTGAGACGCTTAAGATGACGCCAGGCAGCCCGCCAGACTAAACAACACAGCACGGACCAATAGCCCGCCTCGCTGATCCCAAGGCTGCTCTGGCCTATTTTAATATATGAAAAGTGTGTGTGTGTGTGTGTGTGTGTGTGTGTGTGTGTGTGAGAGAGTGAGAGAAATGTTCCTTAAGTGCACGATTAACTGTTAAACAGTGGATTTTGTTTGCGACTACTTAGAAACAAGTGGAGCCTCATTCCTCACTTCTCATCTCCTCTCTCCTTCCCTCCTTCCTTCCTTCCACCAGCCCTCCAGTGTTACTGTGACCGCTGCAGTGCCAACTCCAGCTGCACGACCGACGGCGTCTGCTTCGTCGCCATCCGCAAATCGGGCAGCAAGCTGACCACGGAGCAGCGCCAGTGCGTACGTGAAAATGAACTGATCCCCCGAGACCGGCCCTTCATCTGTGCACCGTCCGTCAAACACGACACTGGCATCTACCCCATGTGCTGCACCACGGACTACTGCAACAAAGAGCCCGACCTCCAGATCTTCCCTGGTAAAAACACACGCACGCACGCACGCACGCGCGCACACACACACACACACACACAGACATTACGTGTAGTAACATACTTGAGGGCCATAAAGAGCAAACAGCATGCAGGGGATGATTGCACTGATCGGCCCGTTGTATGCAGGAAGCACCTTGGTCACTGTGTAATTAGCACAGTGTTATGTGTACGCTTTTTTTAAAGTTGAGCGGTCACATTCAGCTCGACTTCACAGCAGTTAAGATATGATAGACTTTAATGATCCCACCCTGCAGAAATCATATACACCAGGTTGATAATAAATTATTCACACATAAGAAATATCTAGAAAAAGTCATGAAGTCGTGCTGGTGCTGAGGAGTGTGACAGCTGCTGGAATGAAGGAGCTGTGGTAGATCTCCTTCTTACATGGTGGGAGTAGCCCACCACAGTGTCATGCATAGACGCCTGCCCTGCAGCATCCTCCTCGCTCCCACCTCCTCCATGCCCACAGGCCACCGACACATCAGCCTTCGCTCTCCTGTCCTCTCTCGCAAGTTAAAAACAGTCCAAAGTCACCAGCGCATCCACAGAGAGCCCACCCAGCCACGATGCTCTCCATACTCCCTCCGGAGCCTGGCCAGCACCGCTAGCCGTTACCTCCTCCATGTTATTGGGTAGAGATCTTGCATTCCTTTGATAACAGATGGTACGGACGTTTTGTAATGGGTCACCTGATGTATTCATGAAGCAGTCCATACAGCAGAAAGGCAAAAAAAAAAAAAAGGTATCTCCACAGTTCAAAGTGAATGCTTGCCCACAAAATGGCTGCAGATTGGGGCACAAAAAACCTGAGTTATTGTACTGAGTATAGTACTGATATTCCAGTGAATACTGAGTCATCATAATCCATCTCTCTGCTGCCAATCTTCTATGAGGTGTCAGTCGACACTGAACATGTGTGGTCATCTGAGCGGCTCCCCAAAAATACTGGTGTCTGATGTCATACACATAACTGTGTTTATCTTCATGTGCGTTGAAATGAATTATTACTGAACAAACCAACAGTGAAATTAGTCTGATTTGACAAAGCTAACATATTTAGTTGGATTCTGTTTGCAGTGACCCTGCATGTTTCATTATTTCTCCTTCTCCTCTCCGCCTGAGGCCAAGCTGCTTTTGTTCCTCACCACATTCCTTTCTATATTCAACATTCAGTTTCTTTGCCAACATGGCAACATAGACTCACCTACGAATATTTAGTATTCAGATCCACTGCACAGAACAAAAGAAAATATGTCGCCAAGAAAAACGCTTTGTCTGTAAATTCTTTTTAAACAGCGGTGAAGAATGCAGAGAAAAGTCTGACTGGTGTATTAACACAAGGCCAACTACCCAGAGTTACCTAACCTAACTGTGTGATGGACGGCAGATTGATGTCATCAGGTCAAAATATTTGAGCCCCCTGGACATGTAGTGAGTTGAATGTGTACCACGCAGTGTCACTGACAGGACATGAGTTCTGATTCAAACAACTTTCAGTGGAACACAGTCAGTTAACCAAACGGCAGGCACCAGGATTCCTAGGCAGCGCTTTTCTGACCCGACCAAAAGGAAGTATTTGAAGTCTGACAATGGTAGTCTTTGTCACAGGGAGGTTATATTGAAGTAGCTACCAGATGCTTCTTTTCATCCAGCTGTCGAAGACAGCAAAGAAAGATTTTAAAAAGGAAGAATGGCACGGGAACGTGTCTTCTTCCAGCCAGTTTGAGCAGTTCCACAGATGAACTCACACACCCACACACCTCAACTCAACTCAAACTTTATTTATAAAGCACATTTAAAAACAACTGAGGTCGACCAAAGTGCTGTACAGGTTGATACAAATAATATACAGATAATACATAAAGTGCCGTAATTACAGTGGGTTAAGACAAATGCTAAGATACACAACATGTCATTATTGGTAAGGTTAGCACAGATGAGCTAGATTAAAGGATTAGCAGTTTTCAGTCATTGGTCATCTGTGTCCAGCTGTTTAATCCCTATTGTTTGACACATTTTCAGTCAGCTGTCCACCAACAACCACAGGAAGTGATGCAAACAGAAATCTGCATAGCAGCATCTGTGTCTTTTAATTCCAGGTGAATCCAGCTGGAACATGTGATGTACCTCCTTGTATGTATGATTTAGTCATCAGTCACATCCTAACCCGTGTCGAGGCGTCTTCCTGGAAACAAAATCAACCCCTTGTGACAAATGACTAAAAAAAGGAAAAAGTCCAACTTTGTCCGCCTGAATAGATTCCAGTGGATTAGTGCTGAGCTCAGCTTGTACTTTAAGAGCTGTAAAGGGAATGATCACATTCCAGCATGGACATAAATGTAAGCTTTGATGGGAGTGGAGCATGCCGGCTTCAGACACGTCTACACAATCACTTTTAGAATGAATCTGTAGGTTGCCACCTCCGTCATTCCTATAAATACCCCCTCACCCTCTCATCCTCTTTCACTCTAGTATCCTGCACCCCAGTTTTCTTCCTGTCTCTCCTCCCCTTCCTACTCTGAGGATATCTGAGGGGTCCGTAGTGCCTGCTTCTACGGCCGATTCTCTACCCAAGTTTCCCCACATCAGATCGAAGACACTCTTTACTCACGCTCTTTTTGTCTGATTACTAAATCATTTGACTGTATCTTGTTGATGGAGTGGTCCTTGTTAGTGACTCAGAGACAACTCTCAGTTGCTCTGTGTTTTGTTTGCCAAAACATTTAGAGGGCAACAAGGCAAGTAGTTGCATTTGGGTGGATAGCAGATGAAATGCTTCCTGTACAGAGTAACAGAGGTGGTTGTTGTGTCGGCGCTCTTTGCTCTGCAGTTCAACTTCTGTAGCATTCTTCTTTCTTGGAGTCAGCCCTCAAAATGCTGTTTACTGAAGATATGAGCAAGGTTAAACGAAGCC
Organism: Larimichthys crocea; assembly: GCF_000972845.2. Classification (NCBI taxonomy): domain Eukaryota; kingdom Metazoa; phylum Chordata; class Actinopteri; family Sciaenidae; genus Larimichthys; species Larimichthys crocea. Next base: position 19,572,121 of record NC_040033.1, on the reverse strand, counting down.
TTAGAATACAGCTTGTCGTGCGTTGTGATCCCTTTAGCAGAGGAGCTAATCCCTCCAGCACTGCCTCTGGTCAGAGGAGCAGGCTGCTGACTCCACTTTCAGATGATAGCTTCCACCATCAGCAGTGCTTTTCAAATGTTAAAGGGCTTAAGCACTGCACACAAGTTTGGAGCTGCTTGTTTGTCACTATTACCACAGCTCAGTGGACAACAGCTTTTAATATCATAAAGATTAATGTAGCACGGTCCCACTGAAGCCCCATTCCAGCCATATTACCATTATAGAGGGGAGGCTTTAACTCATGGACGAGCAGGACAAAGGAGAGGGCCTCCTCAGGACGCAGGAAAGATGTGAGGTGAATGTGAGTCAGCTGATGTAACGTTAGCTTGTTCATTTCCCAGCCTGGTTACATGAGATGTCTATCTTAGTCCATGGACCAGAGCTGGAAGTCTCAGGTATCAGGATCATCTGAGGTGGCAAAGATCAGTGGTCCTACTTTGTCCTTCACGTTTCAGTGAACGCACTGATTTATGAACGAGCTGTCAAAAGAGGAGCTAAATATATTTTATAAGCCGTAATAGAAGAAGTGGCAGTAACCTGTATTCAGCGCAATACACCAAGTCACACCATGTGTCCATTATTGTACCACCGTCCTGTCTGCCTCCCAGTCTGAACAGTGAATCCCTTTCAGGTGATCCAGAACTCAGCGGCATGCCTGCTCTTCAGTCTTTAAAAGGTCCCATGTTACCACGCTGCGCATCCAGCTCTGCTGGCTACCTGCAGCAGCTGCTTCTACTACCTCCCTTTTTTTTTTCCTCAAACGTTGTCCTCCTCCAACGAACGTTGCCTGTCTCTGGCTCGCTCTGAAAATCCAGACTCTTTTCGTCTGTTCCCTGTTGGAAGAACGTCCTACCAGTTCCTACCAGATCAGGGGCATCCTTCTCTACCTTTAAAAACCTTCTGAAGACTTCCAGCTCTTCAGGGAGGACCTCTCAGCTAAAACTGGACTAAACTGTTTTAAAGACCACTGAACTCGTAATTAAATGCCATACCACCTTGACCAGAGGATTCCTCAGTCTTCAGGGGAGCATCCATCTTTCAGTTGGTTCATCTGTTTTTCACAAAGTCTTCATCACTGCTGTCCTCACTTGCTGTCATTAACCGTGGTGGTTCATCACAGAGGTTCTGCCAGGAGCAGCAGCTGATGCCTTGAAAGTGTTTTCTCCTCGTCTCTGCACTTAAGAACTGGGAAACGGAATGACCCAAACAGTCGGCAAGAGCATGTTCTGTTTCATAGAGAAGTAAAGAGCTCGTAGTGTGTACACTACTGGTTTCTTTATTTTTCTCCTAAAGTTCATGTAAAAACTTCACAAACATACTTCAAAAGAACTATAGAACTATAACTTCATCATCATATAATGCAGCATAATATATTATTCCACTATCTGATCATTTCTCAGTCCTGTTGGCTCTTTCACCTCGTAGTGTTTGAGCTAAAGAGTCTGCTCCGAGTTTAGTTTCCTTAAAACAAATATCTCATCTGAGTGTTTAAATATACATCATTTCTTCTCTCTCTCTCTGATATGGAGCAGCAGTGTATACTGATACTGAATATCAGACAAGCGCTGTCGTGTCTGATCAGAACCGCCACGGACGCAGCTCGTAGACACGATGAAGCTAGCAGTCAGTCTCTACAGTCACTGTTGAGTGGAGCGAGGTGGTGTTTACTTCTGCCCCCCTGCTGTGGATAGAACACACAGGGACAGATGTGGATGTATCCAGGCTCCTGTACGTTAGAGATCAATGTTAAAGTTGATGACAAAGATCAGAAATGTTCCTCTCATTCCCAGCGTGTGTGTGTTTGTGTGTATGTGTGTGTGTGTGTGTGTGTGCTACAGGCCAAGTCTCCCATCAGCCGAGCAGATGGAATGTGCCCCCGCACCACTTGGCCAGTTAGCTCCCTGGCTAGCACTTTAGCCCAGTGTGCTCAAAGTCGACCTCTCCACCAGCGCGGCCTCACTTCATCTCTCACATATCCACAACTGTTTATTTACTTTCCATGTGTCGTATTCTGATTCACTTTTTGTGCCTCCTCTCTGTCCTGCAGTCCCGACAAAGACCCCTCCTCTCGGTCCCGTCGCCCTGGCTGCAGTGATCGCGGTCCCGGTGTGTGTGTTCTGCCTGCTGCTGGTCTTGGCATTCTATGTTTGCCACAGCCACAGGGGTCTGGGGGCCGGGGGCGCCGGGGCCCATCACCACCATCACCATCGGGTGCCCAACGAAGAGGACCCCTCCATGGACCACCCCTTCATCACTGTTGGAACAACACTGAAGGACCTCATCTACGACATGACCACCTCTGGCTCTGGATCAGGTACGATGCTGCACCCTGGGGTCCCGGTCCCTGGACTGCAAATAATAATATGCCCAAAATCTGAGGCGCAAAGTTGTGTTGCTATGAGTGATCATGTCCTGGGCTGTTTCATGACCACCTGGAGTGTCCCCTGGTTGCCTGGCGACCTCATGGTGACAACAGGTGAGGCCGAGGCCATGAATCTTATTAGATATATTGAAGTCCTAACTGAAGATACTACAACGTGTTTGCAAACATGTCAGTCAGACTGTAAATGTCCGTTACATTTGTGCATCACTTCACTGTGCAGAGCTGTGACTCTGTGACAGTGCAGCATTTGTACCAGTGTGCTGTGCTCTCCATAAGTCCTGACCTCAGTTGGGACGGACCGGTCAAAGTGAGTCCAGGCCTGGTCCTGTTTGTGTTTTGCTGGTCTCAGGTCTATGTCAGTGTGTCTGAGGTTTGATCAGGTGCTGCATGTTTGTAAAGTTCAAAGGTTACAAACGAATATTCAGAATATTTCTCTTAAAATAAATTAGAATCATGTTTGCTGCTCCTGTTTGTATGAGTGTGTAACTGGATGTAAAGCACACACACACACACACACCTCTCTCTGTATGCACAGCCTGCAGCTGTACACATGTTGAACTACAAGTCTGTCCTAATAACTCACTCAGACACACACACACACTGGCAAAAGCTGTTCTTGATGCTAGCCATAAATTAGCACCTCTCTGTGGAGACTGGCACTTCATCACTGTGCCAAGAGAAGACTTGGATTCATTTTTTCTAGTTATTTACACCATATTGCACAATATGCAAGTGTGTGTGATACTGTGTGTGTGTGTGTGTGTGTGTGTGTTGGCAGAACCATGTGGGCTGTTGTAATCACTTCGCTGAGTCAGATTATGTGTGAGGTGCCTGTTGAAATTGGAGGAGGATTCTCCTTCCACTATCATTTTTCCTCATCAGCACGCCAAACACAGTGACTGTGTTACAATATTTTAAGTTAGTTTATTGTAACTTGAAGTGACTAAATTCAAAAAGGTGTGTGTGTGTGTGTGTGTGTGTGTGTGTGTGTGTGTGTGTGTGTGATGTCACCATACAAAGTCTGGAAAGGCCGGGGTTAAAGACACTGCGGCATTTTTGTTTTTATCAAAATGTGCTGTTCTGTTAGCGGAGATAAAAACCTATTCATCTCACTAAACTGGTAAATATCAAGTGTGATATATCAAAGGTGCATCCCCTGAGAAAACTCTACAGTATCTGTAACCATGGTTTCATTTCAGTGTGATGATGAATCAGGAGCACTTTGGATAGAAAGGGAAGAAAAAGGCAATTTTAAAAGTGGTCACAACAAAGTCAGAACATTACGAGGGGAAAATAATCTGATGCATCCAATCAACTTCCCGCTCAGCGAGCGCATTGCCGAGGACACAAAGAAGTTCAGTGTTGAATGTTAAGTAGTTTGGATGAGAGGTTCTTGAGACGGCTGCGAAATATCGCAGCAGACAGTCTGAGACTACAGTACACTCAGAGAGAGGGTGGAGGTGCATGCTCCCCCTCAGCAGCGTTGGTGTCAACTCATTTCAACGGTAACATTTTGATGGCCTACGAATGTTCTGCTCGGTAGCTGTCTACCTTCAGTGGATAATGTCGGCCCGTCCTCTGTTACAGCCTGGGCAGCAGCTATAACTTGGAGTAGCTTCATATCTTAGTAATAGTAATGACATCACAGGGCGTCCTGGTAACTCACCTGCTGCACCGGCCCAAGTTCAACCCTAATCTGCGGCCCTTTGCTTTCTCTGGCTTCCTGTCTAACTTTAGCTGTCAAATAAAGGCCTTAGAAAACAACAAAAAGAAAAAGTAATGATGGAACAGTAAATATTTCATTCATTCACTGGATGAAAAACTTCAAGTTAGATTTCTAGCATCTCCAAAATCCTCATTATGTTCACTGCTGATTTTGACATTCAGGAGTTAGGGTGTGTGCTGTGTGTGTGTGGGTGTGTGTCGTTGTGTGTTGTGTGGGTTGTGTGGGTGTGTGGGTGTGTCGGTGTGGGTGTGGGTGGGTGGGGGCACTCTCCAGCTCTGTGGTATTTAGAAATCTGCCAGCAGAAACGCAGGAGGCCGAGAACGTTTTGTACAAGAGCTGCAACACCGTGCTATTAAATGATGACGTAACACCAAACCACATTTTTAAGTTGCAAATTATATGTACAGTCACGTAATTACACTCTGGATTGATTCCGGTCCTGGTGTTCACTCCCACTGTAGTTATTTGCTTTTCCTGAGAGAGGCTGAAACACAGCTAGCCTTCCCCATCGCCACGTTTTGAAATGTTTTATCCCCCCAGGCCTGCCGCTGCTGGTCCAGAGGACCATTGCCAGGACCATCATCCTCCAGGAGAGCATCGGGAAGGGGCGCTTCGGCGAGGTGTGGCGGGGCAAGTGGCGCGGGGAGGAGGTGGCCGTTAAGATCTTCTCCTCCCGGGAGGAACGCTCTTGGTTCCGCGAGGCTGAGATCTACCAGACGGTGATGCTGAGGCATGAGAACATTCTGGGCTTCATCGCGGCCGACAACAAAGGTGAGGAAAAACCTCCAGAAGGTTCGTGAGAGGCTGAGACGGCACGCACACACCTGTGGGGGAAAGAGGTATGAGAAAACAGAATCTAAATGAGACTGGAGTCAGGAAAATGTACTGCAAAGACATGACTGGAAGCACGAAGCAAACTTATTGTGAGAAGCCAGTTTTGATTTAAGTGTATGGAGTCTAAACACTGTAAAGTATATGTTCATCGGGATGAGCTTATCATCTGCAAATGACACTGTGGGCTGCTCTAATTAAAGTGAACCTTGAGCTGTCAGAGCAGAAAAGCAGTTCGAGTGTTCGCTGTGAATAGACAGGGTGGTGGACAGTGTGGGGGAGTAACAGTTCACAGTGAAGGCCAAGCACACATTACCACACAGTCCAACAGCTCCAGCAGCGCGCCGCACGCACACATACACACACCACATAACTCACAGGGGTAAAGAGATTTGGTGTGTTTTTCACGTCTGAATCTATAAGTGGTGTGTCGGATATGAGGTAGATGTACTGCTCTGTTCTGTCTGAGGAGAACATGTGAGTACGTGTGCCATCTGCAGAAACTTCAGCTCTATTCAGAGGATAAACTTTTGAACTTTCTGAAAGCAGAGTGATGCCACTCTTTTTCTTTGTGACACAGAGAATCGTGCAGATAAATAAGGTTCAAACTGTTCCAGAACCCCGACGCTGATGGCACATCTGAGCATGTGACGGTGCCACAAGATGAAACCGGGGCTCTAGTGGAGACGAGGACAAACCCACCTTCACCTTTAACCCTTCCTCACCCTCCTCTGTGTCTGTGTTTTTGTAGATAACGGGACGTGGACTCAGCTGTGGCTCGTGTCCGATTACCACGAGCACGGCTCACTGTTCGACTACCTGAATCGCTACACCGTCACTGTGGAGGGCATGATCAAACTGTCCCTGTCCACAGCCAGTGGCCTTGCCCACCTCCACATGGAGATAGTGGGCACGCAAGGTGAGACACACACGTATTCTGTCCTATGTACGTACACAGCATGCCTTTTAGAAACAGTTTTTTTGGTTCAACTAACAACACACTTTAATTGTGCACAATGTCTGAGACACACTGACCAGCAGCACACAGTGAACGCTTCCATATATGACTGTGTGCAGCGTGAAACAACAAAGCCAGCAAAAATACACAAATAGAGATAAACAGATTCACTCTGCTGCAAGCCGAGATGAAGATGCGTCCATTTGTTAAAAATGTGTCGGCTCAAGTGAAGTTTCAATGTGTTTTGTGAGGCGTATGGATGTATAGAAAGGAGAGTGTCTGAGAGGAAGCAAGAGAGACTGGAGTTCCTCTAAGTGTCTTTAATCAAAACAGTCAAATGTAAACAGATCCAGAAGGTGTCCAAGACTCATTGTAGTCAGGGCGGACAGAGCGGACCATCCACCAAGCATTCAGTTCAGTTTCATCCAGTATGTAAAAGTCACTCTCATTTTATCTAAGTGTCTGTTGGTGCTCTGCTTTCACTTCAGCTCCCTCTCCCATTGTCAGGAATAAAAACTAAACTTCATACCCAGCTCGTTCGTAAGCGGTCTATTATGATGTCCAAGTACCAAGTGTCAAAGCAAACTCTCTGTCTCCAGGGAAGCCGGCTATCGCCCACAGAGACCTGAAGTCAAAGAACATTCTGGTGAAGAAGAACGGGACCTGCTGCATCGCTGACCTGGGCCTAGCCGTCCGCCACGACTCGGCCACTGACACCATCGACATCGCTCCAAACCACAGAGTGGGAACCAAAAGGTAAGCATGTGCAGCACACACCCCTTTGTTAAGAATGGCTCACCTCTGCTTAAATGTCCATTGTTTGTGTGAGCGAGTGTCGTGGCGTTTCACAGCACGTCTCTCTCGCTTCAAAACAAGCCACCACGGCGGATTGGGACTGTAAATAAAGAAGTCAGGCCATTAGAGCGACAGGCTTTTCGCCTCGGCTGTTTAAACTCAGAGAGCAACTCCCATTTCAGCTCAGGTTTATCAGGACTTCATCTCAGATTCAGATCAGTCATTTTGTCACTTTTGGCTAGCCGAGTCATTCCAGAGGCTGGAAACAGAGTCTCGGTTGTAGGGAAAGCATTGTTAATGCTGATAGGCTGGGCCACTCAGGACCCCGAGAACGTCATGGACCTCAAAATAAATGTTAGCAGAACTTGAGGTTGGAAATCGGAGGAGGAGATTTCCTTTGAATATCAATCCCTGATCACATTCACCCAATGCAGAAGCAACATTTCAGAGATAGACTGTGTGTGTGAGGGGCTTTAAGATAAATCTATCATTTCTTCTGGTAGTGTGAGGATGTGTCAGCGTATGCTGCATTCACAGTCATTTCCAATCAACCTTCTTCTGTCCGTTGTATTTTACAGTGTATTTAGTGTCCCATAAAGGTGCAGTACATGGTTAACAGTTGTGCCTAAAAATGCCATGATGCATGTGATATTTTTGGCCATGATAATTGTAGCATGAAAATGTGATTAAGAGTCACATGACTCAAGTCAGAGCTGATAACTGCAGTGTTTCGCGGCCGCCATGCAAATCTGTATTTGTTACCTCCTCCCTCTGCACCCAGCGGATACTTCTCCAGACTACAGGTGGCTCCTCACTTTCACTTTCCCTTTGTGAGTCTCTGTCCACACGTCTCTTGTTGTATTATGTAGACTTGTCTAGCCGCAGGGTTGGAAAGTGAGCAGTACATTGAGGCCACAGGCAGCACTTTTCTCTGACACTCTACACCTTCCTCATTCCCACAGGTGATAAGAGCCCCCCCTTGTTTTATGTGTTGTATTTTATTATTTTATCTTGTTTACATCTTTCTCCTTCCTCCTCTTCCTCCTCCTCCTCTTCCTCCTCCTCCGAGTGGTGGTTTGATGCTGCGGGCGTATTACAGTGCCACTAAATGATTCAGCAAGCCTTGGGTCAGTGGAGACAGAAGCTCTGCACTTGGCTGGAATCCATGTTACATATTGATGATCTCGGCCCAACAGAGTTTGTTTTTAACTTTCTATCATAATCCCAAACTTCAGCAAAGAATCAGAAAGTTTCACTTTTTTACAAGTGAAATGTAAAGCTATAGTTTTATTGAGGCGACATTAAAGTCTACTCTGACCTGCTTAGCAAACAGCAGCAGCAGTTAGCGCTTACTTTAGCAAAAGGTAAAAGATCTCTGTCCATCCCATTTCAGTGAATCAGACTTTATTTGTGTAGCACTTTTCATACAGTACGTGTAACAAAAATAAAAAACTAAAATAAATAAATAAAAGTGAAAATGGTCAACATTAAAATACGTAAACAGAAAAATATTTCAAAATGGTTCAAGTAAAAGCCAGAATTAGGTCTTAGGTCCCAGGAGCCAAACTCAGCAAGAAATCCACCATGGTGCTGTATTCAGTGTGTTTGTTTGCTGTGTTCTTCCTTCATCTGAATATGACAGACTCGCTCTTTTTTTAACTTCTCCTGTATGGATAGTACCCCCCCCCCCCCCCCCCCCCACACACACACACACACACACACACACACACACACACGTCACCAGCAAACTGGCAAAAAAATGGCAGTGTCACAAAACCATGCTGCGGAGAACAAAATCCCTTCACGTCGTCTGTGATGAACAGCAGCAGGTTCTTTTAGTGCCAGAGCGCAGTGAAGTTGTCCGTGTGTAGTTTCCAGTTTGTCAGTGAAAGAATGTGAAGTTTCTTAAGACTTAACACTGTGTGTTTCCTGGTTGTTTCCCAACTCCCTCTCTGACAGTGAGCTCTGCCTGTGATGAAAGGTTACTGTCAGAAGTACTATAGACAGTGGAAAATGAAGTAGAAGTGCCGGAAGCGAGTTGAGTTGTGTTGAGTCATGTTACGTGTTAAAAACACATCTTAAATATTGCATTAGTAAATAAATAAACAAGCCAACGTACTTTTTTATTTATATATTTATCTCCTCATTCATTTATTACAGGATTTATTTCTCAGCCATATTTATTCATTTCATGTTGATTAAAATGTCGTTCCATATTCTCCATCCTGATTTGATTCAAACACAGTCTTGATCAAACGCGCCTTCCATTTTTATAAAATAGACGGCGTGCTCTTTAAAGTTGATTAACTCGCTCCCCTGCTGTTCACCACATAATTACAGTTCCTGTGACTGAGCAAATATTGATGAATGTCTTTTGTTTTCAGCGCGGTGCTTTTCCTCTCTAATTGATCTGGAGCCGCGCTCGCTAACGGAGGCTTCCTTTCATCATTTGTACAGCGCTCAGTTAAAGAATTCAATTAAGACATGCTCTCTTGTGCCCAGAGTGGAGATATTTGATTACGCTATTGAATCCATCTCATTACAGATCATCAGAGGCTGTGTGCACATTAGTGCCCACAGCTTTAGTTGTTATGGATTTTTCAGATTTCTGCGTGAGCACAAACTCATTAAGAAATTAGGAGTCAGGTCAGGTGACAGACAAAGCTCCATGTTCATTCCTGTAGTGATTAATCGAGTAAACGTTGATGTGATCAGCTCCTGCTCCATGCAGATGTTGCTCTTAATCATAAATGAATGATCAAAACAAGCAGACATTTTATTTGGATGTTCTAATAAGTTAGATTTATACTTGTGCATTAAGCTGCACCTCCAGCGACGGCTGTTCCAGAGCGATTACACTGCAAAGCTCTTTCTCACCACTCTGTATGAATAACAAAACACAGCAACTCGGCCGTAGTCTGTAATTACTAACCTGAATGTAACTCCAGCTCTATGAGTGTGTGTGTAACACTCTATCACAAAGTGTGTGGAAGAATACAAACACAGTTCTTGTTAGAGAATGTAATTACATCACAATACAGCCTGATCATGAACAACACGAGGCGAGGCGAGGCGAGGCGCAGAGAGAAGGAAACAGTCCAAAGAAAGACGACAACGACAGTGCAGCCATACATGTAAAATGATCATTTCAACTGAGGTGGGCAGCAGTGTCTACACAGCATGGGCTTAAAATGCAGGAATGCTCTGTGTCCGACACATCTGTCACAGACAGTAAACATCGCAGGCTGAGCAGAGCGGAGCTTTTGCACACCTGAGTCTTCTACGCTGTGTTCAGAGACAATCAAACGCTTACATTGATGCTGTGGTGTCCTACTTTTTCCACACAGAAAAACTGATCAGGAATCAATGAGATAATCAGACTGATAAGCAGAGTCAGTAATGTCAATTACTGCTGAGACGTGGGGCTGGACTCCGGTTAACAGACTAAAAGTCCAGCTTCAGACGTCTGACTGCAAACAGTCAGGGTCTGTCAGAGAACAAACACCAAGGCAGCAAACATCTGTGGAAATTGAAAACAAAACACAGGCCGGTGGCATTTCAGACGATATCAAATCAGACAGTAATGGATTACTTTGATGCAGCCCAAATTTAAAAAAAAAAACAAGAAAGAAATTGTGTAGCCTCCACCTTCCTCCATCAAAGTGCTGAACTCATTTCTGTGATTATTGGTGTCTGGATGATGACAATAAGAGTGAAGGGAGGAAGACGCTGACGGAGACTGATGGGTCTAAATCAGTCAGTGGTTACACAACATGCAGACAGTTTGGCATTAGTCTATAATTGTTTGATTGAACACTTAGATATGCAGATAAACAGTCATACAATCAATGTATGATGTGGTTTTTGTTTGAAAAGGTTTAGATTTCATTTTTATGACTTGTCTTTTGGGTAAATGAGGTCAGCAACATTTAGCTCTGCATTCCCGCCTTTGCCAAGCTCACAGTGCTGTGGACATGAAAACAGCAGACAGACGGCAGAGAAGCATTGAGCGTCTGAACAAACCCATCATAGCATGCTTGTGCTAGTCCTTGTAGCTAACACCCACATCTCCACTGTGTTCTAGGCCATCCTCGTGTCGTATCTTCAGTGGTGATGCAGTTAAATATGTTTGAAGAAAAACTCTGCCGACAGCTCTTTGGTTCTTTGTTACCCCTATCCAAATATCCTTAAAGTCAGGATGGACCAGGATAACAGCTAGTGACACAAACAATTATCTCATTGTAAACCATATGTATATCATAGTACTACCATTAGGATGTAACTATGCACCTATGTGCAGACACCTCACTTGCATGTCTGGCACTCAGCTCTGCTTTTATTTAAGCAACCACCACATAACATTATGTGCAAAAATCACTCCATAACCGTCCATTGTGTTTGCTCTCAGGTATATGGCGCCAGAGGTCCTGGACGATTCCATAAACATGAAACACTTTGAGTCTTTCAAGCGAGCCGACATCTATGCCATGGGCCTGGTCTTCTGGGAGATCGCCAGCCGCTGCTCCATGGGAGGTGAGGATCAAATAAGTGATTGACCGACTGAAAGGAGCAGAGGCTGACGGAGTGATGGAGGAGAATGACTGATGAATGGAGCAAAAGAGGATGAGAGCTAATTATGGAAATATCGGCATAGCGCTATCTGCATGGATGGAAGGAAGATGTACGATCAGACAGACTGCCGTATGCATGCAGCACACAGTTTTAACATCATATTTCTTTTCTGTCAGGCATCCACGAGGACTACCAGCTGCCCTACTATGACCTGGTTCAGTCAGATCCGTCAGTGGAGGAGATGAGGAAGGTGGTCTGTGAACAGAAGCTTCGGCCCAACATTCCTAACCGCTGGCAGAGCTGTGAGGTAAGATGAGTGTCACCGTCTCTAACTGCTTTATCAAAGATGTGGGAGTTTGTTCTGTTCCATCACCATGAAGTGGATTCACTCCATCCTTAGATGGTGTTGTTCTATCAGTCATTTTATCTGACTTTGAAAATTCTGTGACACAACGTAACTGAGGAACGTCTCCCCAAGTGAGCAGAGAGGTAGTCATGAGGCAAAGATGCTGCACTGAGTAAAGCCACAGTGTGCTAGTATCAACAGGATTTTGTATGTTATTCTCCTGGCAGTGGCTGCAACACAGCGCTCATACCCTTAGCACCAGATCTGCATCAAAAATCACACTTCTCTGTGTCATTAGTCAAATCTGAACCTCAGATATAATGTAGACATATTTTAAATTCAGTGTGACTCTCACTCTCATCGTTATCTGTGATGTCTGTCCATCATAATCCACTTATTAAAAAAGGCGATCATAGATCACTGTAATTCAGTGATGGTTATCGGTACATCCAGGGCCACACTGCTCTTATGTTTGATGGCACCAACTATCTCAGTACGCTCGACTTTTTTTTTTGGGGGGGGGGGGTCAGATAGAAGCTCATGGGCTCACCTGTGGCTGCCTCAATCATTGTCCACGCCAAGAGTTTGGTATTTTTCGAAAGCTGTTGACCCAGCATTGATGAGGAGCAGAAAAAGAGGCAGAAAGCTCAATGAACTCTTTGACATCACATTCTGCACCACTCAAGACGATTGAGTGTGCCTGAAAGAGCACACTATCTATTATTCCCCATACTTCATTTTATTGTTATTCTTACGCCTTTTTTTTTGACACGTTACTCCTCCCGCATTTTGGTCGCACACACACAAAAAGGTATCAAAACGTGCGGCTCGGCCAGCCGATGCAGACTATTACTTTTATGTCTATGGAGTTTGACGAAAAATTGGTCAAAAGATTTTTCTTTGACCAAGTATTCAGACTTTCCAGGTCCAAACAGGAGTAGACCGCTGTGGTTTTCACCAGCACCAAAGTGTCACAGCAGTCTCTCAGTCTCTGTTTAAAATCTGCATACTGAAGTCTTGTTCTGCCGAGCTGTCCAGGATTCTGTTTTCAGCCTAGGTAGGCCAGTCGTATCAGCAGTAAGCCTGAACCTCAAATCCCTGGAGTCCTTCTCAATAACACTGTTCAATCATGTGATACAGACACACACACACACACACACACACACACACACACAGAAGCAAGCTTATTCCCATAGTCCCCAGAGAGGAAGCAACCACTCAGCTTGTGGGAGGAGAAGGCATGTGAGCTGCATCGCCTGCTGTCTCTGGTTTCAGTTTTAACAGTATTTTAGACACACACACACACGCTTGTGGTGTTTGATTTGTTTACTGCATTGGGAGTTATTTCAATTTAATTTGAGCTGATTGGATGAATTTCTGCAGCAACATGTCGTGAAGGCAGAGACACTGCAGTCTCTGCACATCCTTTACTTCTTTCATGTTAACTGTTGATCATACGAAAAAATCCATCGTTTGTGACTGCTGTGCTACAGTGAGTGTTCAGTGTATTAGTCATTTTCTTAAAGCCATTTTTCAGGAGTTGAAGCACACATAGACACACAGGAAATTACTGGCGGTATTGTTGTTCTCAGTGAAGATGAGATACGATGTCTCCCATTAGACCGCAACTGTGTGTTTTATACGATGCTACATTGGATGTAGTTTCACTAGCACTGTTCAGCCACTCAAATGATTAGATGATTAGAGAGATCAAGTTATTAATCACTGGGTATTTCGGCTCTTCTGTCTTTTATCTGATTATGTTGAGCAGTACTGAGTCTGTGTTGGGGCACTTTGTATTCTAACAATCAGGAATCCTCTCCTCTCCCCTGAAGGCGTCCTGAGAAGCTTCCCTCCAAACACAGAGTAATGAGATATTTCTCAGCCAAAGGCAGCGTATTGACTTTTCAAACTCCTCCTGTGCTTTGCTTCTCTGCTCGGCTACTTCCTGCACTGAGCTCAGTAACCAGCAGTCAACAGCTTGTGTTTGAATTATTCTCTCATGGTTCATCTTCTCAGTTATTAGATGTGAACTGATGTTCAGGGTTCACTTCTGTTCCACTAATCTCTATAAACAGATGTATGAATGCAGAATGAGTGTAGTCTGAGGGGTGTTAACCAATCATGTTTGAACAGGCTTTGGTGTATCTGTGTATCTATATAACAGAATGCTGACTGTGAACTATATGTTATGGATATTAGCTGAGTGTAAACAATGACCACCGCACAGACGAGGAAGTCTTGGCCCCAAAACGTTGTCTGCTACCCACACAGGTTAAATCTGTTTGATAGAACAGAATACAAAACCAACTGGAAAACATTCATCCAGATTGCATATTTGTACTGAGTATGGTCGGTCTCGACATCGCTGCTCCTCACTATCAAATCCAGGTGACTGTTCTCCATACATACATGGTCACAGTGTGAGAAGAAGCAGCTTTCATAACTTCAAGAACTTTCTCATTTTTTGTTGTTTCCACCTGTGCCCTCAACAGATACACGCCTTTTATTTCGAGTCCATTCAGACTTTATTGCCTTTTATGTTGATATATTTTTGGCCTTTTCAAGCTTTTATTTTGGTAGAGACAGCTGAAGAGTGACAGGAATGTGGGGAGAGAGAGAGACGGGGAATGACATGCAGCAAAGAGCCACAGGTCGGATTGGACCCTGGGCTTCCGCAGCAAGGTCTGAACCTTCACACGGAGTGGCTGCTCTACCAATGGAGTTAAACACTGCCCCCATGTTGAGTTTTTTCAAGTACAGTTCACACTTTATGGATGAAATTAATCAGCTGAACGATACACAGAGAATACACAGCAATAGGAAGAAATCCGTCCAAGTAATTTGGAGCAGTTCTGACTAATTCCAGCTACTTGTGATGAGGCAGATTTCAGCTTTGTGTATTTACTCCTGGACAGGTTAATGGACTTTGAGCAGCTTGTCATTTCACAACCTCACTGGGCCTGAAGTTTGCCCCTGACTTTGTCCACAAAGTAATGACTAGCATCCGGTAACCAACACGTCTGATCACTATATTCTGATCATGGTTGACATGAAACCAAAAGAGGAAACTCTGACCTGCAAACTGCAGTCATCAGGCCCACCTCTGAGTCAGCACCACCACCTGGTGTGGTTCATATAGTATATGCGGTTGGGATCTGGTTTCACTGTCTGGTCTGGAGGGAAACTCAGACACATCACACACTCAGAGAGCTGCTCATATTCACACAACAATGAGCCACAGACTGCAGCAGTGATACCCATCCAGACAGAACAACAGGTTTAACAAGATGAGAGCAGACAGTACCTGCAGATTCAGACCCGGGGAGTGTTTGTAAAGCCAGCTCAGTCCAGGATTAGCATAATAATGGAGAGTGTGGCACTCTGCCTGCCTCTGAATAGCCTGTTTGACCAAGCTGAAGAACCCCAGAATTTTTATTGTTTCTTTAGATCGCTGTTGGCTGTTGTGCTGTGTCGATGCTCTCTGTCTAGTGTTTACCCATTTCTGCACAGCATTGTTTGTAACTGAACCAGTGTGGCATCTTTAATGAGCCAGCAGACTTCAGCAAGGACTCAGAAGAAGTATAATCAGAAGAAGAAAATTAACAAGAGACAGAGTAAACACGCAACACAACTCCTCTCCTCCTTCCTCCCCCCCTGCCTTCCTCCCTCCCTTCCTCCCTCCCTCCCTCCCTACCTTCCTTCCTTCCTTCCTTAGTTCCTTCCTTCCTTCCTCTCTTTTGGTTGGTAACATTCTATTTAACATTTCATCTGTGTGTGAATCACATGTACTTGCACACACTTACCTATATGTTGTGTATAGGGGAGAGTGGGTGGAGGTGTTTAGAGTGAGGTTATGGCAGTAATGCCTCCAATTAAAATATGTACATGTATTTCAGGATGTGGTGCATCTGCGAGAATAATAATAATAATAATGATAATGATAATGATGATGGTTTGAAAAGAAACAAAGGTGGCTGAACTTACCCCACACTGGGACATGTGAGCCACATGGGGGTAAATTGTGCCGTTTATTGTTATTTCCACCTCATAATGCTTCATCAAGACTAAATGACTTCTCAGGCCAACTTATTCTCGTTCTAGCAGCATAATTCTTATTAAATCTCTATTTATTTCCTCCCACACACGCACGCACACACACACACAGGCGTGCCCTGCCTCACCTCTGTGTCTGCTCTGTAGACTTTCCTCGACTGTTCGGAGAGCCACTATTTATATAACTAGACTTCAAGTTATTAAATCAAACTATTTTAATAATGTAATATTCCTGCATGCACCAGCTTTATAATTAGGAAAGTATTTTCAAGCACACATTAATTTCACTCAGATATAGTTGCACCTCCATGACTCACTAGACATAAATATTCCAACACATCCAAACACACTCTAATCTCCCACATATAGGTATTGCATATGAAGTAGTGTGAGCAGTAATTAAGCTTGCATGCTTGGTATCTAACCCTGGTTCATTTCCAGGTGCAGACACTTGTACAAATCAACACTAACACCTGAAATGTTCCCATATGAGTCCTCCTGATTAATTGTGATCAAGTGGGGTCTATGTGAGGATCCTTGACAGAACATTAAGATCCCCTGGTGTAAGAACCACTCATTCAGAGTCAGGTCTTGTAGATGTGTTACTGTGTCAGTGTTTAAGGCATTTGTTTTAACAGCAGAATTCCCACAATGCCTTTCTTCACTCTGCTCATTATTTAGGCTGTAAATCAGAATGTCAGATTAAAGTAAGCAAAGCCATGTGAAAGCCTTTACATAAGTAGCGAGCTGCAGCTAGCTCTGCTGAAGGACGCCATGCATATGTAAAGTGTGTGTGTGGAAGATTGCTTGTCTGTGGCAGTGTAGAGTTGGCACTAAGCCACCTGATGAATGGTGGACTGGAATGTGTCTGCTGTCTTAATGAGCACTGTAGGAAGTTCCGTAGATCGAGCACCAGCAGTGTGACAGACTGAGACTGAGACGCACACACAGACATGTTGACTCATACATACCAGATGCTGTTTACAGCCCCGCCAAGGGTGAAGGAATTAGTAGAAACTCTGGAGGCTCTAACCCTTTTTCAAAGCCTGTTTCAAACATGTAGTCGGAAGTCACCACTTTAGTGAGGCGAGAGCTAAGACTTTTGTTTGAAAAAAGTTAGCTCTGACCACATTTCCCAGAACACTAGATCAAACCAAAGCAATGATTAAGGAAGGAGAACTGTAAAAGAACTGACTGAGAGACATTTGCTGGTTCAAGCTTTAGAACTGTGATCAGAAGCACCTAAATGTGTCAGGAAGCTGATAAATGTTCATACATCGGAAGTACAACATTTCTTTTCTAATCACCCTAATCATTGGATAAGAACTAATAAAAAAACCTTATGATAATGACAGCAGTCTGTTGTGGAGCCCAGAACTGTGCTCTCAAGACTTAAGGGGACCATTTAATTTACACAGAATCACCAACTGCCTGATGGAAGATGGAGCAGAGTTAGTAATGAGACAGATTTCTGTGGAACAGCAGCTGTTGTCCTGCTAACAGCTAATGTAGGTCCAGAACAGACAGACATGAGGAAATCATAAATACCTAAAGTTGAGAATGAGACATGTTTTAAGGCAAAAAGACAATCAGCCTGACAGGCTGAGGTCGTGTGCCGTAAAGGTTACACGCATAGATTGATAGGTAAGCAAATAGCAAATATAAAGAGACCAAGTACTGAGCCTAGAGGAACCCCACAGATCACAGCAACTCCAGATTTAATCATTGTTTTTAACACAACCATCCTCTCACCACAGTCCACAACTGTATCATCTCTATGTAGAGCTGCAGGTCCATCCTGTTGTAGCTGAGTCATGTTAACTCGTGGCTCTTCCTCTCCTCTGCAGGCCTTGCGGGTGATGGCGAAGATAATGAGGGAGTGTTGGTATGCCAACAGTGCTGCCCGACTCACCGCTCTCCGGATCAAGAAAACTCTGTCTCAGCTCAGCCAACAGGAGGGAATCAAGATGTAGACACACAACTACCAAACACCCACACATACACATACACACACACACACACACACACACACACACACACACACACACACACACCCGTACGCAGGCACGCACGCACGCACACACACACACACACCTGACTGGCATCCATATTGTTAGCATTACAGCATTATTATCTTCGTTATTATTCATCGATTGTTCCTCCCCTTTAGTTTGAAGGGAAGTGAAGACTTTTTTTTGTGCTCTTTTTTTCTTCTTCTTCCATTTCATTCATTGACAAACTGATGAGTCCTGCAGCACAAACTGTGGAACTGTGTGTGTATGAGTGTGTTGCACTGGGCTGACATACACACGCATGAATGGATCTAATGAGGGATGGTTGTGCCTGAAGGGGATAACAGAGGTCTTAAAGGAAGCTGCCGCTCATTATCCTCCACCTTCCTTTACTACATTCATCACATGAAGTTTCTAAAAGACCCATTGGGGCAACTGGTGCACATTTGAAGTCCCATCTCCACTGCTCATCACACACCTAACCAATAAGAGCTCAGACCCCATTAGGGAATTACCCGGGGGTCCTCTGAGCTGCCGGAGCTTCGCTCTCATCTTCTCTAATCTTCATCATCACTCTCTCATTTGTATATTATCATTTCATTCTTTACTTCCGAAAATGAAGCTACTCATGAGTAGGGCTGCAAGCTGCTCATCTACATCTTTGAATGATGTCATGAATCATCGTCAAATTTCAACTTCAGTTTCAACAAATTACAAACGGAACAGTGTTAAAAATGATCCAACATGTTTTCAGGTTAAACATCACAGTGAGGCATGTACTGGAGCCATCATGGAAAAAACAGATCAAATTTGACTATTTACAGATTTGACTGACTGCAGGTCAGCCGTGAAAAGAATTGAATTCACCACGTCAATTTAGACAGAAGATCTCCAAACTTCAATGTGTCAGTGCTCTGACCTCAGAGGTGTTTACATTTCAGAATGTAGCTGAGGTTAAAGTTTAGATTTGAAGATAGAACATTGTCATTTTTACAGCCCTTTATGGCTTCCGTACGTAGGGTGCATTGTGTGGTGTAACATCAACAGCACCAAAATATATGAGAATGATGGCTGACCTCTTCACGGTTTCCCCAGTGGTATGTTTTGACAGGGCCCCGGGCCCCAATAATGTTATCGATCAGTGGTTGTCATTCTGATGTTACAGAGGACGAGGTGTTCGCCATCAAATCCAATATGTGGTTTTGTTGGCTTTAACACTTAACAAGCCATCACAGTAACATTTGTGATGGCCTATGATAGTTGGAAATGTTGTGTTGAATGTCACTGATCTCAGATCTGCTGTTTTCCCATAGTGCATCCACATTTTAACCAAAAGATGATGCTGATGAGCATCCACCCATCACATCTGTGTCCAACTGAGCGGCCCAGCTGTAGCTATAATTTAAAAAAGTCTTAAAATACAATTTTTTAAAAATCTAATTCCCAGGCCTTGTGAGGGGCTCCAGCTTAGGCGTGGAGGGCCGCTGGGCTTGCGATGTATTGGTGGAAACCCTGCTGTTTGTTTTTATATTGTGCATTTTCCATTAACATGCTTTGTGAAAATTTACAGAAAGCGATGATTGATTTGTCAGCCCTGATCAGAGGGATTTCAGAGAATAAAGATGATTGAGCACAGAGACAGATGTGAAGCGGTCTGCAGCCCTGCTCCTGAGTCGTGTTACAGTAGCACGGGGAACTGAAACGAGGACCTGGGAGTTCTGGGACAGTCTGTAAGCTGCCCTGTGGGGTCCAGACAAACAGTGGCTTCATCTGTTCTTTATGTAGTGCAGTCCTCATCTCTGCAACAGTTTTGCACCTGTTTGTTCATTTGTTACTGTTGTATTTCCCCGTCTCCCTGCCAACACACAGGGAGACAGGGGACAGGTCAGTTTAATTTATTGTGTTTTTTTAATTTTCTTTCTGGTGGCAGGGGATCTTTTTTGCAAAACAAAACTGGACATGATGACCTCATTCATTTTTGGCAAACATGCTGCAACATATGCAATATACAGTAGATAAATGTGTCTATTTTCTATACTCTGCTCTGCTAAACCACAAACAGCAAGAACAACAACACCAACAATCAGCTGCCACCATGCCTTCAAAGCCAGCTGTTACCGGAAAGTGCCAGTGCTTTAAAAAAACCCGACTCCTCTCATGTCGGCTGCTGTGGAGTGCGTTTTGCTCTCACCTGTATGCAGCTCCGTGTGCGTGTGTGTGTCAGAGGAGGCCCGCGGGAGCCATGCCGAGCATACAGCACGCTCGTACTATGCACACCCAAGAAGAAGGGACGGAAAGCAAGAAGGGACACACACGCCACGTCTCATCACCCACAACCCAGCCGACTCTCTGGTGCCATTTCAACCCCCGCCCCCCCCACACCCGACCACCTCAGCAACAACTCATCGTACAGCTTCTCCTCCCGGTGTGGACAGAGTCTGGAACCTGAGCTCCAGCACCTCAAACTGTGTTTGGTTGGAAAAACGATGCCACAAAAGCTCCCAGCAGCTTTTGAAAAGAGACACAAAGACTTGTAAGCATTACTGATGTTGCCCTATAAATGTAAACTCTTGGATTTCTGATTTTCGTTCTCTTCATGTGTTTGCGCCGTCGACAGCGCAGCAGCGCAAATCAACCTTTCAAGCGTTTTCTTCTTTGTAGGATAATCAACAAAAATGAGGTACATTCATTTAAATATAGCAAACGGATATTTACTAAGCCATAGGTTTTCCAGGTTGTGTATTATTATTATTTTTTATTTTATTTTGTTTCTTCTTTTTTTTGTGGCAAGGTCTTTTTCTACTAGAATGTACATTTACGAAAAACAAAAGATGAAAAAAATATGCGTAATATTGACAATTTTGTCATTTCAGCTTAGCAAGCCTTAAGGGACCAACGCATAAGAGTCAGGATCTACTCTTATCATCATTATTATTATTATTTGATTTTGTTGTTTTTTTTAAATGAAAAAAATATATATACACACGTATAATTATATATATATATATATATATATAGATATATAATAATATAGATATATATATAATATATATATATATATATATATATAATAGATTAGAAGTACGATGATAAAGGTAGTGTCATTATTCTATCTAAAGGACAAAAAAGATATATGTAGCACCTGATTTAACCGTTTGTTTCAGTCAAGTGTTTGTCCTGTTGCCAAAATTGCCACACATTGAACCTGTCTGGTGTTATTTTCCAGATTTGCTCATTTCTTAGTTTCATCAAAAACAAGTCTTTTAGTCTACAGGTCCAAATTAACTCCCACGGTTAGGTCCAGTTTAAATCCACAAAGTGACTGCAAACATCAATAATTCATATAAGCAGTAAATTAGATCTGCCACGCAGTGATATACTCAAAAGAAATCCCACAGAGTCTCTCGATTGTTCAGCAATAAGTGCACTTCTGAACCACTGCAGGGTTTACCTGTGTGGCAATTTGGATGTCGGTGAGTCTGTCTGTCTCCATTGCTTTTCTTTATGGATACATAACGTATTGATGTGCTGCTACTTAGTTGTCCACCTTGCTTTTCCCGAGTCGAGGTGAGAGCTGCCGTTGGATGTAAATATCCTCAGATTGCCTGAATCTGATTATTCTGTGCCATGTTGCTTTGACGCAAATCCAGCCCATCGTCATTCTGATAGGCAGTCCTTTCAAAGATTCGCTGAAGTGTGTTAAAGAGTTCTTATCAGCCACCATCCATGGAAGAGCAGGCGTCCATCCCATCACCTTCTGCAAGCAGCAGCAGCTCATTTCACTGATGAGTTTTTCCTCTCTGGTTCAACATGCAGATCAGTTCAATCACCTGCTTTAGTTTTCAGTTAGAAAGGAAAGCTCCAGCCTCCAAAAACACGGTGCCAATCTACCGATGAGCATCAAAGTAGCTTGTCCTCTCTGCTTTGATGCCCACACTTTAAATAGAGTTGGAAATGCATTGAGACATATTTTTCTCTATTAGAAGTCCAAGTGTAGAGGGGAGGAGGGGGTGGTGGGGGGGCAAATATATCCAATTATTTTTGAGGGAGTGATTTGTACAAATTGCTTGTTCTCTTTAAAAACCCTGTTGATGCCCCTGTAGCAACTGATCATGTAATAACGATGGATAATTTGTTGTTTCATTCGCAGACAGTGGAACAGCAGTTCCAGTGTGCCTCTTCTAAAGCCATTATTGTCAGAGGAAGCATAGCACTCTTCACTTTTTGACAATTCCTGCTTTCTGGCAGTCAATCTGAAATTATCTGGCAACATCAGTTCCCACTCCAGTGAACTAAATGTTTAAACCAATCACAGCAACACTACAATAAAACAAAGCCACTGAGTCAAGCTAAAAGTCATATTAACTTCTTGATCTCTCCAAAACCTCTCCAGTCAAGGTCCACTCACTTGTTGCAGAGATGAAGTGCAGTCAGAGGAACACACGTTGAACAGACTGTCATGCGACTTAGGGCTGACAGTTTAAAGTCTGTGTAAAGGCAATTTAATGTTTTCTTTCAAAACACAATAAATATGTTGGACAATAGTTGCTGAAAACACGTGAAAAGACTTTGAACGATACATTACTGAAATGTGGAGTTAGAGGTTCTAACTGGTTTTCACTAGTTTTCAGTCCAGGATTTTTTTGGGCGGTCCTAAAACGAGACCACGTGACATCACACAGTGACCACCAGGCTTAGCGCAACGGTATAAAAGCCTTCAGCGCAACCGCGGAAAACTGAGTGGGAATGACAAATGCAGAACACAAAGAAACATAAATGAGTTTAGGATTCTTGGATTATTTACCCAATATTGTCATGTCTATATTATTAACATGTAATCAATAATTTGTTTTTTAAATATTGTGGTAATTGTATATCTTGACACCCCTAATGGTTAGTGTTGATGTTTGGTGTCCAGACTGGCCTGACTAGCCATCACTCCCCAGAAAGCTCAGTACAGCAGGGAGTGGGGAGTGACAAAGGGTTGTACCTGGGAGAGTCCTAAAAGTGCTCAGAATAAAGTAACGTTTGAACGTCAAGCAGCAACAGCAAACTTCATTTACTAATGTGTGTTACGGTCAAAAGCTCCAGAACAAATGAGTGGACCCTGAATGGAGATAAACATTGTTAAATGTGAAGATATACCTAATGTGACGAATCCATTTTGGTAAAAATTACATCATCAGTTGCTACAGGCTTTATTCAGTGATTCCCTTGTTGTCCTTTTGTTATAAAAAAAAAAATTAAGCAAAGTTTGACCTAAAGCAGACGAGTTGTGATGTACCCACCAGTACAGTTCCACTGTTCAGTCGTTCTTGTGAATGAAGTATTCTTAAATATGTAGAAATAGTCAGCAGTGGCAGATACACTGTGTAAATATCTTAAGTAAACAAAAGAAGAAAGCTATCCTGATATTTGTAGAAAGTGACGTGGATATCGCTGCTATGTTGAATACAAAAAGGGTGACTGACTATGCTGAATTCAGTGTTAAATATGTACAAAAGTGGTCAAACAAGTTGGGAAAACTGGGGCTCGCCAGGGAAGACCAGGGCCAAGAATCCATCTTTCTAAGTCATGTTGGGTTTGTGGGGGTGGGGTTGATAGTGGTGCAGGAAACTAAATTTCAAGATCTCAAAGTATCCCTTTAAGTAAGCCCTGGCTAGCCCTGCTTGGCCTCTGTGTGGGATTAAGACTGTATAGTATGTGTATTCCATTAGCAATGTCATTCTCTGGGACATTAGCAACAACAAAAGCTCAACTCAACAGCACCTCTGGTATGCCTCTACTAGGACAACCTTCATTCTGTCTTAAAGTCACCAGCAGCCTTGTACTTTTTCTTTTCAAAACCCAAGATGACTTAACTGTAAAAAGACGTTTGCACCCAGCTGTTTATCTCTTGTGGTCTTTATACAGCAAGCTTTCTGTCCTTGACTCTATCTTGCCTTTCTCTCTTGTCATTCCATGTTCTCTAATTGACTTAACAAATATCTACTAGCTACAAGGTCCACACTTCACTGCAGCCAATTCCCCGGTGTCACAGCTTTATACTGGGTGGAACCAAGTCACGCCCATCCCTGTTACGTTTTTATCTCTCTAAAGTCAGATCTTGGATGTTTGAAACAAAGTTAGTTTGGACAACGCAATGAACCGTAGAAACTGGGATAACAGTACAAACTTTGGCAGTCTCTCCTCAACGATGATCATGGTGTTGGACAGAACAACTGACAGAAGTAGTTTGCTTGAATTACAGAGAGCTCGAGAGAGAAGTTCTGATTTTCTCACCTCTGCATACCTGGCAAATCACTGAACTGTGTGCTAGTCGGATTGACAGGTTCAGAAAGTTCCACAAGTAGTTGGACAGCCCAGACAAGCTCCAATGAGCACTTCATTGGAAGCATACTGATGCCTTTAAAAAGTACTCAGTCCGAATGTACAAAGCTTTGCTGCAGCGGCCTAGGGTTCGAATCTGACCTATGGCCCTTTGCTGCATGGCATTCCCCATTTCTCTCTCCACATTCCTGTCACTCTTCAGCTGTCTCTATCAAAAATAAAACTTGAAAAAGGCAGAAGTCAGTTTAGCTGTGCACTCACGAATCACAATGAACTGTTCAAGTGTTCTGTCCTTCATCGTCAATGTTTAAGGGTGCTACAACTGAAAATAGTTTGTACATATCTGAAAACGCCAATTCAACAATGACTACAATGGACTTTGAGGAGTGACTGTCTGAAAGCATGCTCTGTTATCTCTGTATTTAAACGGTTGTGTCGTCTTGCCTGTCTGTCTGAGGGCAGGCTTGTTACACCTTTTAGCCATATTTAACAGCTTTCGCCTTCAACAGGACCAGACAGCATGTTGCACAAACTAGTCTGTTTGGAACATGCCGGGGTTAGGAAGAGGATATATATAGCTATCTACGATAGATATATATATTATAATAATAGATATATATATATATATAATATATATATATATATATATATATTAATATATATATATAATATATTATATAATATATATATATAAACTCCCTTTGTCAAGAAAGATTGGAACTAAACCTTTAAAAATGTTTCTTCCTTCTTTGTTTTTTTTCTTCAGTAATTCAGTCACTATTTTGGCCATACCCATTTTAAAAATCTACAAAGAAAATGCTGTACCTCCTCTTTGAGAATCTTACCTTGCCTTCTCTGTCCATAGCTCAGATTAAAAGAGGGGAGGAGGTCACTGTACACTGTCGATATGCAGCCACCATGCAATTTCAAACCTCGGTTCACTGGTCAACTCATTTGAAGGATGTGAATTGGAAGCAGCGATGTAGCTGAGCCGTTTGGTGACTCAAACCCGGATGAATGAGATGCACTCGGTTTTGTTCGATCTGGTCAAATATGCAGCCTTTCATGCCATTCTTTCTACACCAAGAAGGGTTAAAAACAAGCAGATCTTTCTGCTGTGTGTGCATTGATGGAGGGCCAAAACAAGGAGGTAACAAACTATGCCAGCAGCTCTCGCTTCAAACCACGCACTGAGTAATTCCCACAGCTGTGAATGTAACGGTCCTCTCTCAGAGTCTACAAACCAATCCGAGCACAACCTGCATAACTCGGCCCAAAGGTCGTGGCAGCAACTTTGTGAGCATGCAAATATCCACAGCACGGGTCTGTTTCTATCTCTGTCTTTTCTCTTGTTATGCAAAAGTCTGGGCCAATCGTGTCTGCCCACTCAGTCCCTCTGGATCACACAGGTTGAACGACCTATCTATGCTAGCATGATCCACACACTGTGACGAGGAACGCGTTAGGGTCAAACGATTATCACGTTCTCCCTTCATGGATGCCCTCTATTGTCTCACAGACCGGCTGAAGTCTGCTGAAGCATCTTGCAATGACGTGTTCAGGCTGACGTGACATGAGGTTTGGGTCACTAAATGGTTCAGGCTTTGCTTGGCTTAAAAAAAAAAGTTTCTCTCAATGCTGCAGTGAGGCCTTTGTGGCAACAAGGGTAGCAGAAAGCTTTATCACGTTTTATTTGGTGCCTAAGTTTGACAAGACTTCTTTTACTTTTCACCTTGAATGACAAGACTGCATGTGATTGTGTCTGCATTGATGTCTGCATTACCTGCTTTATAGATGTCATCCAAAAGCTGAGAAGTATCTTAAAAAGCATAATTAACATATTAAAAAGGTCACTTAATCAAAAAGAAAATACCTCCTTTTAAAGACCAATGTGTTTTACCTCACTGTATATATCTTCTCGATTTGTTTACTCCAAGTTTGCAATTTATCTTTCTCTTTTGTTTCTATGAAATGCTTAAAAAAGTTGAAGAGAATAATTTTTCTTTTCTTTTCAATGGTACTTTTTTTGTCAGATGGCATTGTATTGTGTTTGTGTTGTGCCCAAGCAGTATACTATTCCTCTTTTACCATGCTCTGTATATGACCTGTTGGTTGTGTTCTGCGTGAGCTGTACAGTCAAAGCGCTTTACAAATGTCCAAGCCCCCTTCTGAGCTCTGGTACAAATGCCTTGTTCAATATGTTTCTTTTGTTTAATGAAAAAAAGAAAAAAAAAATGAGTCAAAGTGGAGGTGGAGGAGGCTGGAAGTGAGGGGAGGGACTATAAAGCGAAAACCCCTCGACAACTGTTGAACCCTCCTCACCTCACAACCCTCTTGGATTTCTAAACATATTATAATCTTGACTTTTTTTATATAGTGTGTACAGATGAATGAGAGAGCAACATAGGAACTAGAGGATTGACACTTATGTTAACTTCTAACATAGCTGGAGTAGAAAATTGTGTGAATAAAGAAACAAAGTTTCACTACAGCATCTGTGTTTGTCTGCTTCATTTGGTGATCTACTAAACTCACAATTTATTACAGTGTCTGCAATAGCAGTAATATTTTTCAGTTGAATTGAAACACTAATGCTACCATACCCTCAGTACAGTTGTCATAAACGGGGAAATTAGCTACAGAGACCAAAACAGTTTTTTGTACCAGGCTGTAAACATGTTTATTTCTGCTGTGAACTTGGACATTTGGACACATTTAATGTTTGAACTCTTGGTACTTGCATAGAACCAGAGGTACTGTCAGGATTTCAGGAGGTAGACTAGAAGGGGGAAAGGGTGAGTATATGTGCTCAGACCAAATGAATAAATATAACCAAAGAGAGATAAAAAGATAAACAAAGAGTACTCATACATAGAAAACTTCCTAAACAAAACTGGAATATCACAAAAAAAATCCTTATCTATACCCAAAAAAAGAGAAAACAGCACCCCTGGAATAAACTAGTTCCCAAACTGCACCCTGCGGATTGGAGGACTGGACTGGTTGCTCCTTCACTCAAGATTCTCCCACTCTTCAGGAAGTGATGACGTTGATCGCCACGCCTCACCATCTGGAGCCAATCAGGAACAGGGAACCACACACCTAGCTCACTACAAGAACATAGGCACAGGCAGCCAGAACTGAGGTATTTTTAAACTATACTGGGTACAATATGACATATAATTTCTGAACAACAAAGCTGAAAGATGGGTAATTACTTCTGTAATACTTTATGAATTTGCTTTTATTTTTATTTTTTTTAAAAAAAGGACAATATACTACTAGACAACATTACAACAGTTCTTTCTTGTCACATGCTCAACATTGACACTGAAGCACCCCACCACACACTGCTCACAACAGGATGAAATGTTTTAGGTTGTGTTTGCTTTGGTCCGCTGTGCTCTACATAGTGGTTAGATGGAACAGGTTTAAACTGCAGTGCTAACAGGGTGTTACATTCAAGACACACATTCACAAAGTGTTCAACAGCTGCAGCATCAGACAGGAAATCTGGAGGCAAAAAACTGGAATTTGCACGCATGTACTTTTCTCCTTCGTTCATTTGTTGTACTGTTGCTGTCCTACTTTTCAGTCAGTCGTGGATCATCAGCTACAAAACATTTTGGCAAGCATCACATTATATATATTCAGAAAGCGACAGTGATTTGGATTCAAAGCAGGGAGCCACCTCTAAAAACTGCTTGATGAAGCTGAAAGTCGAAAACACCACAGGGTACCTTTTAACAAGCGAGGAGCCTAAAATCACAAATCACAGTTTGCCTCAGGGGGCTTTAAGGGCTGTACACGATTCAACACCCTCTGTCCTCAGACCCTTCATACAGCTGTGCAAAACGAAACCTCAGAAAGAGCCACAGAGGAGGGATGCTCTCAGAGCAGACAGGGTTTGATGACAGAATGAACAGATGATGTCGCTCTTCTCCTGACTGATTTCATACATTATATCTAGAGCCTGCCCGATAGATTAGTTGGTAGTCCTGCCTCTTCTGCCACCTTGCTAATCTAAAAATCGACAAAGATGTGGATTATCAGCAGGCCTGAGGCAGGCTGAATGACCCTTGACGCCATCTGTAATGGCACCTACCTGTCAATCAAAGCATCCATGCAGGTAATTACCCATAATTTTGCTGCGAAGTTGGACATTTTCACATGGGGGCTTATAGAGGTTGAATTGTTCTGTAGCCAGCTAGGACTGCAGTTTGTGGCTTTTCTGCCACATATATATCATATGTGTTCAATTATTTAGCATGTTCACAACATCAGCATCATATCACTAATCAGTGAATACTTCCCATTTAAAAATCAGCACTGATTTCAGTAATAATAAATCATAGTTATTTGTTTCTGATTGGTTGAAGTAATTTTTTTTTTAACCCGTCCTTCCAAATGGTTCATAACAACAGCTTGCCACCAGGTAACAACCTCTTCATCATGGAGACCTGCAGGAGGACAGAGCACAGAGCTGGAGGGTGTGAACCAGCAGCAGAGGAGACAGCACAACACTCACACACACACGCCTCCACATGAACGCTGATGTTGCTCTGTATGCTGGATGTGTAGATGGTGACTGTAACAAGTTTTTATAAGGACCACATTTAAAATCCTGCCATCACGTCAGAGAATATGTCCAGTGGAAGAATGCAACATAATCATGATGTCTGAACACACCAATTCATAACTGCACATATAATAATAGTGATCAGGGCTAAAAGAATGAATACATTTGGTTAGACGCCTCATATTTATCGAGAGCAGGTAAATCCAGAATATTTTTGTGTCCTGGTTCTTCGTCATGGTGGTCTCTGTAAAGCATACTGAGCAGCAGGCTGGTGCACTGGGAGTGATCAATACAAATCCCCCAGGGGGAATGTAGGGAACAGAGTCTGCAGGTGGATGCTAACAAGAGGTCTGTGTGAAGAAAAATGCCCCCAGGCAGCCAACAGAGCAGCAGTGTAGCAGCAACAGGTCTGTGCAGGCTGTCTGTCAGGGAGACACTTTGACTGGGAGGATAACTATCACTGGTTTGCTTCATTTCACTTGCAGAAGGCGTTTATTAGAATGTAGAGTTGATTGAAAACCGTTAAATTGCAGTTCATTTCGGTGCCGTTGCTCTGTGTCTCATTGCTCCCTGTAAAGAGCAGCAGATGGGAGCACGGGGAGCGATCGATGCAAATCCCCCCAAAATGCACCAAGATCACAGAGCGAGACGCGAACACGGCTGTGACCACAGCGGAGTCTGCATGTCTGCATCAACACTCATTAGAGAGATGACTTCTGTGTTTAGTCAGGATGCACTTAATGTCGAGAAGTTAAGACACTGCTGCTGTGTATGTGTCAATTTTATTGATGAGGATGGAGGCTGGATTTACAGGCATGCCAACATAGAACATTAAACATGTTTAAAGTGTGAATCCCAGGGTCCATGTTGCATGTGCCACATGTGGTTCGCTTTAGCCAGCGGTGACTTAAGATAAAAATTAGGATTATACTGGGGTTCAAGATGTTTTTAAATCATATACTGTGTGTATGTGTTTCTATTGTCTTGTGGACACTTCCCTTTATTTGCGTTTTTGCTGAGGCTGGCAGGGAGAGATGAAGTTCAGCTGTATGTATAAGTTGAGGAAGTTCAGAACAGAACAAATCCCACTGTATTCCATTGGTTTAGACAAAGAAACAGCCAGTGTTAGCATTGGGTTTCTCATCCAGGTACTTCTCATCTCCTGCAACCGGTTGCAACAGATGGCTGCCAAGGTTCTACTCAAGGTTTCAAGTTTTTCCTTGCCACCGTCACCAAATGTTTGCTCATGTTGGGAATTGTTGGGTTTGTAAATACTATTATAAAGAGTACAGTCTAGACTATTGATGATTTGGTGCTATAGAAATAAAATTGAATTGAGTCCTGCATGGATTTCTGTTACTCCCTCTTCTTCAGAGCCTCAGTTAATCACCACCGCCCTGCCTCTCAGTTCACTACACTATGACACCAACCGATTCTTTCTGTCTCCAAGCCATGGTCAAACCCTACAAACCCCTCCTGCCTCTGGATATTTACCATCCCATCAGTCTGAGGAGCCTGTGGTTGCTCGTTTTGGTCCAGTCTCCTCTCTGTTCTGGCTTCACGGTCGTGGAACGAACTCCACATTGACTCCATCTCCACCACAGGCTGGGAACCCACATGTTCACACCACACCTGTTAATGTTTCCAGTATTTATCCAAGACCGATATGTTAATGATATGTGTTTCTTATGTACACCTTTCCTGATTCTGCTGATTAAAGTCATTGCTCAGATATATTTAGGCTTTAAAATCGTAAACATAATTTTTAGAAAAATGTGATCAGGCTAGAGGATGAGGAGGTTTAGACAACACAGCTTTGACTCTCTGGCCTGGCAGATCAGACTGTGGTCGCACTGGGCACCTTCCAGGTTTGAATGTCAGGTCAAATAAAGGTTTGCAGAGAGTTTCCAGAGTGCACTTCCTTTGTGTAACCAGAGTTGTCATCTATTAGCTCTGTATTAACTGTTAATGTGCATTTATTAGGAGACTGAAGCATTAAAGCTGGTACTTAATACAAGTATTGATTCCTTTGACACGGACTAACCTGAGGCCAACAGCTCATTTGTGAGAGGAATTGAATGCAGGTTGTTCTGATGTTGACTGAGCCTTGGAGTGCAGCACCGAGCCTCATTCTGATCCATCAGCTCCACTGATCGCAGTGACAGAGCTGATTAAGAGCAGCCGGCTGACAACTCTGATTTACAGGCTACCAAACAGAAAGTGACGCTGGAAACAGGCCCATGTCTGCTGGCTTTGAACTTCTGACTGCACACACACACACACACACACACGCACATATTTACATGTACTTACCTCATTCATCTTTGTCAAAGAGGATGGAACTTTAACTGTGTCGTCTTCTTTTGCTCTATTTTTACTCCACTTTATTTTTACATTTCCGTTGCTATTCCTGCCTCCATTGTTCTTCTCTGTCAGGGTTTTTTTTCTTTCTTTCTTTCTTCCACCACCCTCCTTCCTCCATCATGTGCGCCACTAAAAAAAACCCCACCTGGATTCACATGGGGCCTTGTGTTTCATGTCACATTTTACACTTTCAAACTAGTCTCATGTCACCTTTACCTCATTGGCTCATAAGGTAGACTGAAGTTCGAGCTATGTTATACCATTCTGATGCTCCCAGATTGTCTTTTTTAGCACAAAGGCGTGTGATTACACCCTGAAACATCTCCATTGCATTGGGATGGAAGCAGAAGTGTGTGAGGCAGTTCTCTCTAAGCCAATACTATCTGCATGGACAGATCCCACGAGAGGAAGGTGAGAAATCACATCTCAACCTCTGCAGTACCCTGCACTGATTACTTACTAGCAGAGCTGTCTCTAAGATTTTAGAATTACTGAGGTCATGAGTCACGCCATCTAAAGAACAACACTAGATTTATTAGATTACTTTTTTTTCCACACTTTTTTTTATATCATCTCCAGAAAAGTAACTCTAACTGTTCCAGAACTTTGTCTCGATTCCCTAAAATCATTGTTAAATTTGTTGGATGGAAACCATTAAGATGACCAACATGAGGTCTACATACTGGTTGAAAGCCATCTCCATGTGGGCTGGAATCACATTCTATATCTTGGTGGTCTAAAATGGAATAGTGTTGTTAAACTTTCTAAACGTGGATTGGTCTGCTGCAGAAAAAAAGCAGCTCGAGTGTCACAGACAGTTCAGGGAAGTTGGAGGGTATTGATAGAAGAGAGAGACATTGTTAGTGAAAAAGAAAGGAACACTGACAGCTAAATACTTTGCAATCACTGGCTTCTACATTGTACGGTGAATAGTCTATTCTACTCACAACAATGATTCAACACAACTTGGAAATTTAGATCAATAACTAATTATTTAAGGATTCATAACGAACCAGACGAGGTGAAGCAGGTCATGACGAAGACGCTATGTGCCTCTGAGTTCACGGTGTTCTCTCTCCCCTTGTCTGTCTCGCTCTCTCTCTGTTGTGTGTGTCGATGTGTGTGGCTTGACCTCCCTGACCACCTCACCACCTTCTCCCCATCATCCAATCAACCCATGAACAAGAAACAGCTGGCTCAACCTCCCAGACTCCTCCTGATCATTCAGTCACCAATAACGTAACAAATGGACTTTCTGTGTTCTTGTTGCTAACTCTCTGTGCTTCAGGATATTCTCCTGCCATCCAACTGCCACCCTCAGCCCTGTCTTGTCTTTGTCCATTTTGGACCTTGCCATCATGTATATCATTCTATGGGTGCAGTTCAATAGTCAAATTTGCTTAGAAACTTTCCTCACTGAGTGAAATGACCCAGAAGTATAGTAACGTAGCCAACATGATAAGAGCTCTTCGAGTTCTCTAACTGTTCAGGAAAGGAGCTTCAGTGCTTCCTTTGTTATCTCCTTTAGCATAGGATACACTGGACCATCCTTTATGAAAGGAAAGGAGGTAATGCTGCCCCACAATTCCTTGCGGCAATGACAAAAAAATCAACGCACCATTTGGTTACATGCAGCGTCCTCAAAAGTCAAAGTCAAAGTCAACTTTATTGTCAAAGCTGCTATGTGTACAGGACATACAGAGCATCGAAATTACGTTTCTCTCTTGTCCAAAACAGCATGGACACGAGTATAGTAAAAGATGTAAAAGAAAAGTATATAAAATATATATATAAAAAATAGAAATATACAAATCTAAAAATATATACAAGCAAAAGACATCTGTGAGGCAATATGGCACAATGTAAACGGAGTTATTAGTATAAATATAAGTATGGTAATATGGCAGTATGGACAGGATTTACAGTTATTTACAGTATACATGTACAATCAACAATGAAATATTTGAACATTAGACTGTACACAGTGCAAATGGTGTGCAAATATATTTTTGAGTCTGTAAAGTAAAGTAAAGTGGCAGGTTGGAGGGGGGGGTGATGCAGTGATGCTGCTCCAGGAGAGGTCCTCAGTGATGAGCACACCCAGGAACCTGGTGCTGCTCACTCTCTCCACTGCAGCTCCATTGATGGTTAGTGGATGGTGCTGGGTGGAGGCTCTCTGGAAGTCGACAACAATCTCCTTCATCTTCTCCACGTTCAGAGAGAGATTGTTGTCTCTGCACCACTTGGCCAGTTGGCTTATCTCATCCCTGTAATTTGACTCATCGTTTTTGTTGATGAGCCCCACCACAGTAGTGTCATCTTAAAACTTGACGAAGAGGTTGGTGTTGTGTGTTGGTGAGCAGTCGTGGGTCAGCAGGGTAAACAGTAAGGGGCTGAGCACGCATCCTTGGGGCACCCCCGTGTTCAGCGTGATAGTGTTGGATGCGTTGCTGCCGACCCGGACTGCCTGTGGTCTTCCGGTCAGGAAGTCCAGCAACCAGTTGCGGAATGGGACCTGCAGATCATCATGAAGTTACTGTTGATTATTAATCATATATCTTTGTCATAACTTGTTAATGTGTTTCTGTATGAGTGGACAGGAGGGTGAGTGACCACACCAGCGTAACAAACACTTCATCTGACTTCTGTGACAGGTGGACAATATTTATTTATTATTTAATTCTCACGTTGATAATGAAGTCAGATTTTTCACAGGAAACAACACGATCAGAGCGCACAGGGAGTATCTAGTAAGTCTTCTGGACTTTGTAGTTTTCCCACAGATCACGTCAATAACATTCACTGACGCATCATGACGTAGTCACAGAGCAGTCGGATTCTCTGAACGCTGCTGTCGTCTTCTCATAACTCCTTATGAATTCTCCTTCACATCCTTTCTTTCTTAACCTTGTGATGTTTTCCATCAAGGTAAAGGAAAATACTTTTAATTATTTGACTGTACGATATATATCAGCACAATGGTATGGTGAAGAATGTGCACAGATCCCAAAATAAACAGGATTTCATATTTCAGCTCAGACATCATCAGTGTCCAAGAAGATTCATTGTGTAGGAGTCTGTTTTGAAGTAAAATGATACTTCATATACTTACTTGTACATTGATTGTCTTCATTTGATCTTTAATATTACAGTGAAGTAGCAGCTCTGTTTCTAATGTTCTTACACACCAGGCAAACGCCTAAAACACAGCAGATTCCCTGTATCTTTCCTCTCCCTCTCCTCTCTGTGTTTTTCTGAGTGTGTCTCAGTCGAGGCTCCGAGCAAGTGCTGGAAATGAAAGGTCAATAGCAAAATGAGGAAATCGATGCAGTGAATCATTAAGCGAGCTGCTGCTGCTGCTGCTGCTGCTGCTGCCTGCACTCAAACACACTGCAGTGCTGCGGTGTGTGTTCAGGCCTGCCTAGAAGCCATTGAGTTGAGGATTGCAGCAGTGCTGCTTAATGTATAAAAAAAAGTGCAAACTACAGTGGACCCTGAGGGGGATTCCATACGGAGTCACACGTGTGTGTGTTGTGTTGCAGGCTGGACAGATTTCCCTGGAGAGAGAGAAAAGTGTGCCGCAGCAGGTTTCTTCATGGGCATGGTGTGTGTGTGTGTGTGCCTCTTCCTCCATTGTCCCTTGATGGTACTGAACATTTCCAGTTCCTCCTCATCGGCACAAACAGAACTTATAAATCATTCACAAACGGTCTGATTAGAGCTCTGACACTCTGATCCATCCTCCAGGAGCTTCGCTGTCTTGCCACCGTACATTTGGTAATGATGATATTTCACCTGCATTGCATTGCAACACTAAAACGTGCCTTCAGGAAGGGGATGGGGTCTGGTAAGTTTCCTGTGAAGCAGGGAGTGGTACTGTATTTTTCTCCTCGGTCTGTTTGTGCAGAGGCTAAGAATAGCCTGACAGGCTCTCTGCAGATCGACAGTGATGTATGGATGCTGGCCTGATGATGCTGCTGCTGCTGCTGCTGCTGCTGCACACACAAAGTGCAGCATCTGTCAGCAAGCCGAAGAGCTGAGCAACAGTTATGAAAAATAAATACTGCGTTTAGTCACTGTTTGAGCAGCTCATCCATTAGTAATTATTTAAAATGTTTGATTATTTCTTTAATACTGGAGTCTGGTGCTGTCACAAAGATACTAAGTTATCAGGTGACTCTGCACCATCTATACTGGATGTTTCTGCTGACCATATTCAAATGCACTCCACACTGTGAGGTAGTTTTTCATTTTTTGGATGCATATTTCCTACAGTCCAACAGATCCATGTGTTGTAAATGATTTCCCTACAGCATTAAAATCAATGAGCAAACTCTTGCATGATCCATCATGCTGGATATGAAGTCTGCTTTACTTTTAGTCATTGTCGTGTTATCATAACTTGGCAAAGTCACTCATTTGAAAAGTCTGCACACGTTAATGAAGGCTTGATGCTCAGTGGAACAAACCACACAGCTTAAAGGGAAACTCTTATCCAGCATTTATCAGCAGTGTATCCGTAAATATTTAGAACACTCTATACTGTAAGCAGATATTAAGTTATTAAATTTCTCTTACGAAGGCAGATTTTATATGATTTCAACCATGTTTTGTGGTTTTTAATTAGAAGGACTTAAATGAACAATCTTAAAGATTTTATTCAAATATATTAAAGGTTTAGTGTGTCAGATTTAGGGGATGTACACAATATAGTCTTCATAACTCTGTTTTCATTAATGTATACTATATGAAAATGTATATCTTTATATCTGCAGACACTGTGGATCCTCCACCATGTTTCTACAGTAGCCCAGAACAGACAAATTCAAATCTGACTCCAGATGGGGACTTTCTTGTTCATGTTTCTTTCAAACATTTCCCACTGATGCAGTTTAACATTAAAAGCAAGTTGACTTTTATTAGTATCAGTAAGCTTAGCACTGACCAACAGATGGTTTGGTTGTTGCTGTTGTTGCAGGTTATCAGTTTTATTTTATTCATATAGTGCTAAATCATAACAGAAGTTATCTCATGACACTTTCCATACAGATCAGGTCCAGACCGTACTCTTTAGAATATTATTTACATAAACTTGCGAACACTTGGCGACTGTGGCGAGGAAAAACTTGAGGCACAATAAAACTGATTTTCTTTGTAACTATGAAGTGGAAGCTGAGACTTGTCTCTTTTTGTTCTGGACAAACATTTGTAATATGTTTACACCAATAAAGTGAGCAGCACATTTGTGTGATGAAGCTGACAGGTGCTGATGAGTTTATTGTTGCTGGAGGATGACGGGCAGCGATGAGCTGCAGCAGAAACACAATCTGAAGATTTACACTTCTTCTTCTTCTTCTTCTTTGTTTGCTCTTGAATCACACTGTTTCCTCGTGACCCCCGTAACAAATGTTGCTCGGCTCGGTGCAGGTGGTCGGGAAGTTCTGCTGTAGGTGATCTGGACAGTTTTGTCACCATGTAATATGAGACACATGTTCTGGACCGCTTAGTGGACTAAATAAGGCTTGAAACAGACCTGAGATCAGAACTTCCCACAGCCAGGGAGGATTATTTAGAGGATGTCAGTGAGGTCATCACTGTCCATAAAAACTAACAATACTCTCATGGGCTGTGGACTTATGACTATTTTCATTGTTATTTTCTCAGTACGTCGATTACTTTGTTTGTTGATTCGTTGCCATTTTTCCGTTGATTGACTTATTGATGAATTGACATCTCTTCTCACTCTTCTCTTTATATTCAGTCCTCACCTCGTCTGTTTGAATCATGTCTGATCATGTCCACAGTCTGCTCAGGAGGTGGACTGGACTCTGCCTGTTTAATGATCACCATCTTGATTTGTCTTCATTGACCTGTTTGATCACTTGGTTCATGATTGACTTGTTGCAGAAATTCACCACTGGAGGGTGCTACTGTCCATCACATCACTACTCCACATCAGCGTGTGTGTGAGTGTGGTTTT
Source organism: Larimichthys crocea (assembly GCF_000972845.2). Taxonomy (NCBI): domain Eukaryota; kingdom Metazoa; phylum Chordata; class Actinopteri; family Sciaenidae; genus Larimichthys; species Larimichthys crocea. Next base: position 19,535,129 of record NC_040033.1, on the reverse strand, counting down.
TTTGTGTGTTTTAAGTACACTAAGACAAAATCAGACATACCTTACATCACTGCTGACTGTCACCGTCATTGTTTAGACTGATCCTCCACCTTCCAGCCGCGGTTTATGATCAAAATCAACCTGACTTGAAGCTTACGTAAGTATCTGCAAGAACTCTGGCTAGTCGAGTGCTGTTGTGCAGCACAGTTAGGCTCCTGGCAGCAACAGTGCAAAAAAAACCGCACCTTATAAACTGTTTCAGAGATATTCACAGATATGTAAAACTTACGAGGCGGATCCGCCCAATCCGTCCCCAGACGGTTAAATAGCTCCAGAAGCATGGGAACCTTTCTGGACTATAGAACGAAGGAAACCAAATAAGGTTTTTACATTTTCCTAAAAAACGGGACAAATTGTGTCCCAGGAGAGATTTTTTCCCCCGGGACAGCTGATGAAAAAAGAGAACAATTCTGGGAAAAAAGGAACGGGTAGCAACGCTAGCACGCATAAAGCAGTTTTTCCCCCGATTCATGGCGGGTGCCAACAAATGACCACTATGTTAAGAGATGTTTGTCACAAAAAATTGAAATTGAATTGTGAGAACTGAATTTTGGTCAACACTGTTGTCTAGTGTAATAGTTTAGACCAGGGCTAAGTCTGAGACTGTGGGTCTCTCGTCAGACTGAGCTTGGAAAAAGGTGCTCCATTACTGCCCTGTGATTCAGTTGCTTAGTTTGATCCCAAAGAGACAAAATGGACCTTTTTCACAGCAGCTATTTTGACAGAGGTGTTGTTCCAATGTTACTGGTTAAGGTTCAGTTCCATTTAGTGCAGCAGAGACTTTCCAGTGAGGCCACAACGCCCTGACTCTGTTTGACCTGAATGGAACGGAACCTTAATGCGTTGACCTGCCACTTCATGTCAAAATGGCCGCTGTGGTGTTCACCATGGAGATAATCACAGTGAGGTCACAGTTAAAATCAGACAGGTTTGCTGAAAGATGGTTACCAATAATACGACAATGTCGCCTTATTTTTCTTTTTTTCTTTTGTTTTTAGTTGTATTTTTACAACTACTGCAGTACAGCCGACAATGAATGTATGTACTCCATGCTACAGGTTGCTCATGTTCCCTCCTTTTAAGAAGGAGGAAGAAATATTTGAGGATAAGATGTGATGACGTGATTATATGTTGGAACTGCAGAAGCGTCTCCTAGTGTGCATTCCTAATGTATATGTTACATGTATGTATGTATGTTTGTCATTCATGTGCAATAAAAAAGAAAGTTAAAAAAACCCTGTGTCCTCATATGAGGACATTAGAATTTGGCTTCCCTGCATCATAATACTGTACTTTATTTTGCTCAGTTTCTGACTAATAAAAGAGGGAAACATATTTACTCTCTTCTATGTGATCTCTTTTTGATAACTAAAGTAACTAAAACTAATGTTTTTTTTTCTGTTGGCTGAGCCTTGTCTAATAGTTTGGAAGTCCCCCTGTGGAGGCTCTCCTCCCACTTTGAAAGCCTCTACTACAGACCGTACCATGCTGTAGTCCATACGTATGCACCAGTTCCATTCCTAAAGTCATCAGACCTCCTACAGTAAATCAGACTATGAAGTGGACTTTGTTTCTCTTGGTGACAGTGCTGTGTTTGGATGTTACCTGTCACTTCTTATTTGTATGTTCCTGCGAAGAGAGCGCGCTCACTGAGTTTAATGAATGGTACTGTATGTAACTGGACTGCAGTATTGGTACAGTGTCCTTTGTCAACATAATGTGGCCTCAGAAATCTCCACCTGAACTGTCATAAATAATAGCAAGGACTGACTGAATGCAGCCGTTATTAATGTTATTATTAATCACATCTAGTCCTCTCCTGCTACGACTCGTCAACACACCTGCCATGAAAAAAGCCTTCATCCATCACCCCCACCCCTTTTTCTTCTCAGCCTCTCCCCACCTGTTTGTCCTCTGATTGGATCGGTCAGGATCAGATTAGAATTGATTGTTCTCTATTGATCCCTGGGAAAGAAACCGAGTCGCAGTCGCCTCCACGCAGATCCATTTTGTGTCACTCTGAAACAAAGAGAGCTCGGCACATTCTTCTTTAAGCCGCTGTGAGCAGACATTTGATGTAATTACAACATTTTTCAAATCTTTTTAATGATTATGTTTTGTTTGTTGGTGCATGAGATGAACAAAACATGGATGATTTACAGAAAAACATCTCTGAGCACTGCTGAACTCCACAGACAGGAAGCAGTCTGTTTTAGAACCAGTCTGCTTGATTGACAGGTATCTCAGCCTGTCATATCCAATTGATGTATTTGCTGTTGGGTCCTCAGCTTCAGCTCCATGTCAGGTTCTGCGCCCATCTTTGCTCAGACTCTAGATGTTCTGACAAAGATGTCAGTGAGAGCTGAACCTGAATCCAGGCGTCAAAACGTTGATAGTCATACGTGATTTGACTGAATGTTTATCGTATCATTACCCAGTAAGCTTGATCTGACACAGATCATCTCTTGACCAACAAGTGAATCCTCAAACCGCCACTCTGACTCCAGAGCGTCATCTCAATCTGTCCAACAGAGCCATGTTTGTCTTTCATCAGATCAGTAATCTTTGCTCTGCTGGTTGAATTTTGGATGTTTACTGGAGCCATGTGCTGTTATTTGAAGACGTTTTGTGATCTTGCACACTCTGAGATGGAACCAGACATTTGGTAACAGGGGTGTGATCACAGAGTAAACGACCGATCAGGGTCAACAGGTTATGGAACGTCAAACTAATGTTGACAGTAAACATTTCAGTGTTCAAGCTTGTTACAAAAAAGACAAACTGCCAAAAGTGTGGTCCAACTGAAGACACTGTGATTTGCTGTGTGTGTGTGTGTGTGTGTGTGTGTGTGTGTGAGAGAGAGAGAGAGAGAGAGAGAGAGAGAGAGAGAGAGAGAGAGAGAGAGAGACAGAGCGAGAGAAAGAAAAGAATGGGTAAGCACTGGCACAGTTTACTGTATTTCCATGATGTTCCATGACTCCCTGCTCTGATGAAAGCAAAAATACACATCAGACAAACCCTGTCTGAGGTGTGTGTGTGTGAGTGTGTGTGTGTGTGTGTGTGTGTGTGTGTGTGGCAGCTGAGTTGTTTGTAATTAGATGAGAGATCAAGCAGCGCTGCCTGCCGAAACCAAAAATTGTTGAGTCTGACACCACCCGCCTCGTGGAAGTGTTTCCATAATTGGAAGTCTGTGTCTCAGTCTCTTTGTCCTCTGTGTTCCTTTCAGCACAAATGATTTGGCAGCAGCATTCACACAGCTCTTATGATTGCAATTAGTGCAGGAACATGACGGAATGCACTTTAATGTCAACCTGACCTGTAAAGCTTCATAGAGCGCTGGATAATTATCATAAATGGCAAAGATGAATTAAACAATATGAATATAAATAACAGTGAGGATCAGAGAAAACACTGTGTGCTGGATACAGTCATGATGTGTCAGAACTATGTGAAAATATCTCTACACAACGACAGCCAACTTTGACATCAAGAAGCAGAAGTGCACAAAACATTTCAGATGGTAAGTCCAATTTAAAACGTACTGGAAGATTCATTTTCTCATGCAGTAACACACAAATCCAACAATAAGAATGGAAACAGAAAATGTCAAAATTATAGAAAACATATTGTGTTTACCAAACATTTACTCTCACTTCATATGACACATGAAGCTTCCTGTTAAGATACAGTGAAGATCGAGGAGCTGCCATTAGCTACAGGAATATAATGTTCAATCAAGATCTATTAAAATGACATGTATTTTGTATTTTATTAGGTTGTAATTACTGTTAATAAAGTAAATGGACCTCTGATAAACACGGGATTGTTCTCTTCATATGACAGGACACACTTTTGTTTTTTGTCTTGTTCAAATAAAACGTTAAAGGTCCAGTGTAGCTTCTATTTATGCAATGTGGCTGAAATGTAATATAATATGAATAAGTATGTTTCATTAGTGTACAATCACCTGATATATATATCTACAGACTGCCCAGCTCTTCCACGGAGTCCTCCATGCTGAACACCATGTTTCTACAGTAGCCCAAAATGGACAAACTACACACTAGCTCTAGATAGGGGGTGCGGTCGAATAGTAAAAAAAAAAAAAAAAAAAGCCCCTAAGTCCTTTCCTAACCACTTTTCCTTGACCTCAATAGAAAACATCACAAGGTCAAGGAAAGGTGTGAAGGAGACGTAACAAGGAGTTATGAGAAGACGACAGCAGCGTTCAGAGAATCCGACTGCTCTGTGACTACGTCATGATGCGTCAGTGAATGTTATTGACGTGATCTGTGGGAAAACTACAAAGTCCAGAAGACTTACTAGATACTCCCTGTGCGCTCTGACCGTGTTGTTTCATGCAGGAAATTTAAACGTGGACAACCCGTGAAAAATCTGACTTCATTATCAACGTGAGAATTAAATAATAAATGAATATTGTCCACCTGTCACAGAAGTCAGATGAAGTGTTTGTTACGTTGGTGTGGTCGCTCACCCTCCTGTCCACTCATACAGAAACACATTAACAAGTTATGACAAAGATATATGATTAATAATCAACAGTAACTTCATGATGATCTGCAGGACGCTGCATGAAGCAGTTCTTACTGTGTGTGTGAACGCAGCTTCAGTCAACAACAGAACACACTTCATGATCAAAGTTTTTACATCACGTCAACACGTATGTTCATATTCACACGCTCTCTGCTGCAGGCTGCATCACACTGTTTAAATACACTGATGTTTTAATGTCTGGTTATGAATGACTGAACAGTGTGTCAATTTTTTGTCACTGCCACAAGGAATGGTGGGAGGGTATTACCTCCTTTCCTTTCGTAAAGTATGGTCTGGTGTATCCTATGCAATTCACTTGGTTGCAATCTGCAGCCTCACCACCAGCTGTCACTAAATCCTACACCATACTTGTACATAAGTTAATAATATATGTATAATAAGGTTCAGTATAAATAATAATGTGCAGTATAAATAATAATATTAAGTAAATAAAGATGTGAACCTAACTTACCGTAAAGTGTGCAAAGTGTAGTATTTACAATCTTACATTGTACAAAGTGACCTAATAATAACTGCAGAGCTTTACAGCACTCTCTTCATGCTCTATAAATCTTCACATTTCCATCCACGGACTTATGATCCACTGTTCAATAATGAAGGGTAATAAACACAACAAAGTGCTGTGTGGGTAAAAAATGAGCTCTGTCAGTGTTGTTGCATTTCCTACTGATCGCCAACAGAGGTCAGAGAATGACTGGAGGAGAGAAGGAGAGAGAAGACATTATGAAGGCAACGATAAGTTGATTTATTATTTATTTATTTGAATGTCATTTCATTTTTTAAGAGTAAGAGTGATAAAATGAATGAACTAACTGCTGTGCAGTAATAACGTTATGTATCCTTAATGATAACCGGTACTGAACAGGATGTAGACTACAGTATGAATATAAATGTATACTGTGATGGGCTAACAGCTTGAAAACAGTAGTCAAATAAATAAATATATATTTAAGCATATTGCAGTGTGTGCAGGTAAGTGTCATAGTAATGAGGTTGAGAAGCTCAACAGTTCACTGGTCTTATGTCCTGCGGGATGAAGTTGTCCCTGAGCCAGATGGCAGCCGGCAGAACAGTGGCTGCGGTGACTCCAGTCCTTTTATTCTCAAATCCAGCACTCCTCCCCCTGTGGCCCCTGCAGGGTTTTTAATGACAAAGTGGTGCAATCAGTGTGTTCATTTCTTGATTAAGATGCAGAAACAGACTTGAGTCAAAGGGAGGAGCTGATTCTGAGTGAGAAGATCTCAGCAGGTAAAGCATAACTGAAGTTAAAGTGTATTTAACTTTCTCACTGTGTTGTAAAGAGTCCAGATGTTCTCAGGAAGATTTTGGCTGTTTATTTATTATATCACTATATTGCACATGTTATAATACAACTATATTGTTTGTTTTCTGAGTTACAGACAGACAGTAGTAGTAGTGGGTCAAATGATTCATAGATTAAGGGAAAATATATTTTGAGTGATCCATTAATAAAAACAATCAATTAGTTTCAGCCTGGATCTAAAACTCGATATAGTTTAATCCTTCAATCACTGTATCATGCTGTACTAGTCTACAGCCAAAAACAGACCCCCAACATATGAACTAATGACTTTGAACCTTAGGATTGTATCTCTGTTTTTTGCAGATGATGTGGTTCTGTTGGCTTCATCGGACCATGACCTTCAGCACGCACTGTGCTGTGTTGTGAAGCAAGCTAGGAGTCAGGACCTCCTACGTTCCAACCTTCACCTATGGTCATAAGCTTTGGGTGGTGACCAAAAGAACGAGATTGCGGATATATTATCACGGATAATGAACTTCCGCCACTGGGTAGTCGGGCTCAGTCTTAGAGATAGGGTAAGGAGTTTGGACATCCAGAGGGAGCTTGGAGTAGAGCCACTGGAATTTGATTAGGATGCCCTATGGGCACCTTCTGTTAGAGGTGTTTTGGACACATCCAACTGGGAAGAAACCCAGGGCAGACCCAGAACCCGATGAAGGGACTATATAGCCAATCTGGCCTGGGAATGCTTTGAGATCCCCCAGGAGGACCTGGAATGTGTTGCTGGGGAGAAGAATGTCTACAGTGCCCTTTTGAACTGGCTGCCACTGTTACCCAACCCCAGATAAGTAGAAGACAATGGATGGATGGATGGATGGATGGATGGATGGATGGATGGATGGATGGAAATGAACTATTGCCTCCTGTTGGTTTTGGTCTTTCTGTGGGATTTGTTGAAAAATTAAAAAATAGAACAACCCCAGACGTACAGATTCACTGGAGTTTCTTCAGACCTCACACTGAAAGCCTCTTTTCAGGGACATTATTGCTCTGTTCACCCCACTTCAACTCAGACTGTGAATATTGAAGTCATTAAATGTCCAGGCCTGCAGGATGAGTACTGAGCAGAGGTCATTGTCTCACTGCTTGATTTAGCATGTGACCCACTTTTCTCTCTGACTAAGTTGTGTGTGTGTGTGTGTGTGTGTGCGTGCGTGTGTGCGTGTGTGCGTGTGCGCGCGGGTTTGTGTGTGTGTGTATATATGTTCTTGTCACCGTGTCTAGCGGTTGCCGTGGAGATAATCACTCTCATCTTGTCTACAAACTAGGACCACAGAGCTTGTAGATGCAGCAGTGCTTGCTGGGAAAATAGAATGACAGGGTGGGATTTGGACACACTGTTGAATACATAGACCCATGTATTTATGTATATTCATTTTCATGCCAGATTCAGTTCACTATTAATGAGGACATTTTGCTTTTTCATAAGCTTTTTCAGCAGTATGCCAGTTCATATACTGTAAATGCACTGAACCCTGTGAACTCATTGTAAACAAAGCATGAATAAAAATAACAATATAACAATATTACACTGGGATTGTTAAACATAACCAACAATTACAATGTTTCAAGAATATTTTAGAATGCATTGTAATGTCAGGTAGTCTCAATGTGGTTTCTTTGTACTGCTGTAAGTAAGCCAAGTTAATATTATATTACTTTATGTTACAAATAACAATTTGCCTCAAAGGCTTTTACAATCTGAATCTGGATTCAAATAAGGAAAAAACTCCCCCCAAAAAACTTAACCCTAACAGGGGAAGAAATGGAAGAAACCACAGGAAGAGTAACAGTTACCAACATAGTAAAATTTCAGTATGGATCAGTCAAACAGCTTCCAGGTGCCACCTAATAGGACCACACAACCTCCTCTCCACAAATAAATGTTTCGTCAGCTGCATATTTTAGTCTCTATAGAAGACAGGCTCCTCATGTTTTTCATCATTGTCCTGGGCAGCCTTCTATGATATAAAAATCCACTTGCATGGACATTTAACTTGCCTGTCAAAGATAGGATAGGTTATTGTCGTGTGCTAATGCAGTCTACTTTCCACTTCTTCACTTTAAAGGTAAACTAGGCTTTGGAAACCTGACTCAGCCGTATAGAGCCAATATTGCACTGGTATAGAAGGACACAGCCAATAAATGCTGTTTCATTGTGGATCTATTCATTCTTGCCTGTGTGTAATAAATGTCCCCATGAGAATGGTTAATGTCAAGTGACCCTTATTTCACTTGAGCCAGAGCTTTAGTAATCCTTGTTCTGACAACATCTCTCTGGCTGTCTAAGCTCTGGATGGAAGCTGAATAGTCAGTCTGGGGTAAGTGTCGTTTTGAGAGTTAGTCAGGAAGCAGACAGAACAGAGGCTGGAGCTCCAATAAATTTATATCCCCCGGATTAGGGTATAGTGATAAATCATGCTGGTCTTGGTCTTAAAAATGCTGCAAAGCCTGTACGTTTTCAGTAAGGGGTTCCAAAGGCTAAACACTTGGATTTATGGGACTTCAATATCCAGACATGCTGTAAAATGATGTCATCCTCGGTGGTGAGGTGAAAGTGGTGAAAGATCCTGATCACATCAGAAGACAATTCTATGGAACTAAAAACTTTTACTTACTTTATTTATTTAAAATGCACTGTGAAGTGCATGAAACCGTGACCAAAATGATCCAACCCAAATAAAAAGCAAGATATCAGATTATAATTGTGCAGATCACACATACATTTATATTATAATAATGCTAGGTGACACACGGTGCCATTCAATCAAATATGGCAAAAATTCCCTCCAGTTTAACAAACATGAAGCTGAAATAATGAGTTTATCATGTGCTACCTGCTCAGCACCAAACAGCAGACAGTGAAAACTGGAGCATCCATTTTCTCAAGAGTTGGTGGAGACCAAAACAATGCGGCAAGCATTCCTGTCTTTCTTCAGCTGCTCCTATCAAATAAAGACAATAAAAATACTGCAGAAGTATCTCCAAAGACTTATTCGAACAGTGGATCAGGCAGCTGCAGCTTCTTAGCGTAGTCCAGCAGCTTTCTGCAGCTAGTCCTTACTGAGGCCAAGAAAGAGGAACACATCACTCTAGTTCTCAGATCTTTGCACTAGATTTTCATGTGTTAAAGAACTAAAATACTAATGTTGGTTTATAAAGCGCTGAATATCTCTGATCAGCTACATTAGGAACCATCCAGACCTCTCAGATATAGAAGCAGTCTGCTTACTCTCCCAAGACTCAACACAACACATGAGAAAGCATTTTTTTTTTTTTTGCACCATTGTATCTGGTTTACTCCAACTCTCAGTTCTTCTGTTTAAATCTTATTAATGTCATTTTAAATATATATATTTCATGTTACTTTAACCCTCTGCGGTTCAAGCAATCACCCACGATTGCAAAAGCAATTGATAGGGCCATTGTTAGGACCCCAGAGGGATTTATTAACTTGTCTTAATACCTTCCTTACCGTCTTATATAAGCACTTTGAATGATTGTTATATCTTTTGGAAAGGTTGTTGTCAGGCAGTGTGCATACACATGATTGCTTCATTGCATTTAGAGAGGATCAGTAGATGAGATTTTCTCTTTCACCTTTTGCTCATCTTTTGGGATAATCTCATAAACACATACATCCACAAATGCATAAACACGTAAATGAAGAAATATGCTTATGCACAGTGCAGTTACAGTGTTTAGCATATATGGTGTATATGACAGCTGTGTGTGTCACGCTTGGCGAGACGCTGACGAATTAGCTTTCAGTGAAGTGAGATAATGAGCAATTTGAAGCTCTGCCATAATTCTGCATTGGCTCCGGTTTTCAATTTACCAACACATCTGTCTAATCTGCAAAGCGATGCTGGATCAGAAAACACAACCAACACAACAGCAAAACATTTCTCTCACCATTACTGCAGCAATAGCTCACTGATATTATATCAAACCTTTGAGATGACTAAGGTAAGACTTCATCTCAGTTCACACATACAGCAGGAGAAAAAGCTGAGCCAGCAGTTCTGGCTCTTGCAGTAAGAGCTGCATATTGTTATAGAAATGAGAAGCAAATGTGTGTCATTGGCAGAGGAGCACACATGAGAATGGATCTCCTTGTTTGAGAGTAAAAGTGTCATAATTTGTCAGTAATGACACAAATGTCACTCAGAATGAGGCAAAAATCATGATGACATTTTTTCGTTTCTAGAGATAGGTCCATGGTGTGTTTAGCCTAGCTTAGCATAAAGACTGGAAGCAGAGGGAAATGCTAGCTTTGTATGCAACCTGAATTCCAAAAAAGTTGAGACACTATGTAAAGCTTTAATAAAAACAGAATGTGATGGTCTGCAAATCCTTTTCAACCTACAGCCAATTGAATACAGTTCAATGACATTGTTAATGGATTGTTAATGTTTTGTTTGGGGCTTTGGGAGTATTTTCCAATTTGGGAAAATGTATGCTACCAGCTTCACCCTGCTTTGGGTCATTGTGTCTGTACTGGATGCACAGAGATGAAACTGATATTCTTCTTATCTAACTCTGGAGAATTCATTCATATTTGTAGATTTCTGTCTAACCAACTACACACTGTTAGGCATAATGAAAAGCACTCTCATCTTTAGTATGCTTTGCCATCATACTAACATAGTTCAAACTGTAGAGAATTCTTCAGATTGTTCACATGCACAGAAATATTTGCAGATACACACACGTGCTATTGAAATATTTATTTTATTTATTTTTCACCAAACAAGTCAGTGCAACATATGCACAGCAGATATATTTACATTGGAGTGAATTAAAATATGATCACAAAACAGTAAGCTGAAAAATACAATTGCAGAAAAAAATTAAAAAATAAAGAGGAAAGCAAAATAATTTGACAACACTGCTCTACCCCGACCTCTCACTCTTCCTCCCCCTCTCATTCAAACCCTCCCTCTTCCTCTCTCAGCAATGTCTTCCATTGTAAAAGGAAAAAAAGATTACAGTTTTTTCTGATAGCTAAGACGCAATTTTTGAAACTTTTGGCTTTTTTTGCAAAACTGTACACACAAATCGCAAAACCTTTCACCCAAATAGCAAAACACAGTAGATCACTTGCAAAAGCATGTTTTTGTACTGTTGCATAAGCACTTTTTGCTAAACTGTTCACACTCTTTTAAAAATAGTTATTTTTGTATCCGACGGTGCACACAACTCATAATATCAGTAAGCACACAAAGCAGCCACTGCACACTGACAGTAACAATGAAAAACTCATTTGGCTTTTGCTTATCCTGTGTGCAGGGCATATCGGTTTTCAGTACCTTTTACAGTAACACACAGGAGTCAAAGTGAATGGATATTTATTTACACACATCCAAATACGTAAACATAAAGTGTGTTTTTCAGGTCAAGGCACAAAAAAAAAAAAACATAAAATAACAAAAATCAGTCTTGTCTTCTTACTTGGTCTGGCCACAAAATCTCGTCCACATCACATGCAATGTCTTCCATGCTAGGCACCGGGGAAAATATCTCCTGGAGTGTCGTATCCAGGCCTGACATGACACCTGGTCAATGTCTCCGCATGCCTCCTCCATTGCCTGTAGAAGGGCTATGCGCTGATGGGGGTGACGGTCATAAACCTTCCAGCGCCAAGCAGAGAAAAACTCTTCAATGGGATTTAGGAATGGAGAGTAAGGGGGGAGGTAGACCACAATGAATTCCGGGTGATCGGTAAACCAGTTGCGGACCAGAACAGCGCGGTGGAAACTAACATTGTCCCATATGATGACATATCTGGTCGGCTCTGGTCTCTGAACGAGAGTGAATATGTCATGCAGGGTGTCCAGGAATGTAAGAATGTGTGCAGTGTTGTATGGGCCCAGAGTTGCATGATGGTGAACAACACCGTTTTGACTGATGGCTGCACACATGGTAATGTTTCCACCGCGCTGTCCTGGGACATTGATTATGGCACGGTGTCCAATAATGTTCCTTCCCCGTCTTCTGGTTTTGCTGAGGTTAAAGCCTGCCTCATCCACAAAGACCAGCTCATGACCCATGGCATCTGCCTCTAGGGCCATCACTCTCTGGAAAAGACAAAACAAATGCAGCACAGCAGGCCCATGCACAGCACACAGTATGCACTTCCAGATTGAGTACCAATGATACAGTAAGCTTACCTGCACAAATTCATATCGCAGTTGTTTCACACGTTCACTGTTTCTTTGAAATGGGACCCTATAGACCTGCTTCATCCTTATTCGGTTTCGTGCCAGTATGCGAGATAATGCAGAGATGCTCACATTATTTATGTGTTCGAATGTTGTGTCATCCTCTATTATGTGCTGCTGTATTTCTCGTAGCCTTATGGAGTTGTTTGCCAGCACCATATTCACTATGTGGGTCTCTTGTTCAGCCGTGAATAGTCTTCTTCTGCCCCCAGCAACAGGTTGTCTAACAATTCTGTAAAGTAGCAATTTCAGTATTTTTACAGTAAATGTATAGTATTGTTTCTCAAAAGAATATGACACTATTACAGTATAATGTAAAACTTAGTGTGAAGAAGATACTGTACTAACCGATTCTCATTTCGAAATGTTCTTATGATGCCTGCTACAGTGTAGCGGCTCAGGTTGGGTTGAACCCGTTGGCCAGCTTCCCTTAGGCTCATGCCATGGTTGATTACATGGTCCACTATTGTAGCTCTGATGACATCAGTGATTCTATTTCTTACTCGTACTCCTTCCCGTTCCTCTTCCCTTCCTCGTTCTCCTTGTGCTTCTGCACCTCCTCGTCCTCTTCCTCTAAGTGCACCTCGTTGTCCTCTTCCTCTAAGTGCTCCTCCTTGTCTTCGCTGTCCTCCTCTCCCTCTTGCTTCTGCACCTCCTCCTCCTCTGAATTCATTTCCTTGTCCACGTCCTCGTCCTCCTGCTTCTTCACCTCCAAGTCCTCTTCCTCGCCCTCCTCTTACTCTCACTCCTCTTACTCTTCTGTCTCCTTCCATTGTTCTCCACACAAAAAGCTTACCTGTGGCTTATTTATAGTGCTCAGGCTGATTGCAAAGTGAAATTATTATAAATAATAGTTTTCACATGTGAAAGTGTGGCCTGACAGTTGGCAGAATTGTGTAAAAAATAGCCATAAATATGTATAGTTTTGATAGGAGTGTGTAGATCATCTGGAAATTGAGTGTAAAACAGTGGAGCTGTGGTTACAGTTTTGCAAAAGGAGTCCTGTGCAGTGAATTGTATTTACACACATACAAAGTGTGTGTTACGAAATTGCAAACTAAGTGCAAAGCAATGTTTGTGCTTTCAGTTTTGCAAACTCTGTGAAGGGTTTTGTGATAAATATTAATAGTTTTAGAAATTGTGCTATAAGAATCCATGTAAGTGTTTAAGCCATCAGAAAAAACTGTAAAGTGTTAACAATTACATAACACCATGTGCTACCTGTTTGGTCAGGTGGAACATGTAGTGTCCAATGAGCTCATGTAGTGTCATTTTAAATGGCGTGTTTTGAAATTGCAAACATGTGACTTTATGTCAGATTGTTGTGTCTTATGCAGAGAACCTCGTTCAGTACACTTAAAAAGAGCCACTTTGAATTGCAAAATGTGTGTAAAGCAGAAAATGTGTTTAAAGTTTTGGAGATTTGACATGAGGTTTTGCTCCCTGTGTGTCACTTTAAATATTTGTGCTATCCATGTCATTTCAGTGTGTTAACAACTGGACAAAACTGTAATAGCTCCACCTGAGAGACACTATTGGTCAGGAATGAATATTGTGTCTTCTCTCCTCTAGTCTGACAACTAGATGTGTTTGTAATGTTGACCATTTAGAGCACAGAGTATAACTTCTGACACTTTCTACTAATTGGGAATGAAACAGAGAGCACACCTTTCCCACCCATTGATCTGATGCAGTGATCCTCTCAAATGACAAGTATGTAGTTTAATCCTGGCATAAGGTGTCAAACAATAGCAAACAGTGTTGATTATGTTCAATATTTCTCAAAAACAACCAAAAATAGTTTGAAATCCATACATAGCCTACTTTCTATTTCAGGAGGTTCTCATGATGTTGTCCTGCATATGTCCTGTATTTACTTTTATTCCTCCTGTACAATGTTCTTCACACATAAATATAGTGTGTGATGTCTAATTTTGGAATAAAGAAGAGGAAATAAGCATCACCAGTCAGCCTTCTGTTAGCAAAATGATCAAGAAACTCTTTGTTGATTCAAGATGTTGATGTGTTTTTACTGTAAAATAATTGACACAACTTCTCCAGGTATATAATTCTCAGGTGTTCACTAAAAGGACTCAGTGAATGAGTCTGAGTTTACAAAACTAGTGAAGGAAGTGCTTGCAGTAACTTTCAGGATGACCTTGTGTAACCTGTAAGTCACTGCAGGTTCACCACCACTTCCTCAGCTCCCTGAGAGCTGCAGGGCACTGGAGCTGCTGTCCTTTTCCACTTCCATGTACAGTAACCTTTGCTTCTGCTTCCCTTTTTCTCCCACTTCCTTTATCCCCTACACCTGTCTCTATATAAAGGTTAGTTAAATGTTCAAGTCTGTACAATAAGGAGAACAGTTCCAGTGCTGCTCTAGAGAATACTAGAGATTGCTGAACTGATGAGACTGCCACAGAGACATGGAATTATCACAGCATCTAAATGTGTTTTGAGCTGCTCTCTGAGGGAACATCATTACAGCCCTTCCTGGTTTCATCTCCCACTGAGTACTGGATAGAGGTGGAGGAAGTGCGCAGTGAACGCAGTGATCAGACAGAAGCACTCTGTTTATAGTAGGATGTGGTGAAGTGAACCATGTTAATTGCTCAACCAGCACATGTTTCAAAGACGTGACATGCTCTCCATAGTCAGCCTCGTCAGGCTCCTTGGGCTAAATGCAAAAGGTTAGCCTACATATCTGTTCTTTTTCTAGCATCTGCTGTATTCTCATGAAATGTGTGCATGTGTGAATTGGACACCAACAGATGCTCGAGAAAACTGTCCTCGCAAGACAGATTTTAAAAAAAGAATCACAGTGAATTCAAGCATTAATCTTCCTTGTCAGAACCTCTATATTACGTCTCTATATACGTCTATATTACCCACAATGCAACTGGACTAAGTGGCTAAAGTCTGTTTTTTATTTGTTTACACATATGCAGAAAAGATACAATGTAAGGGAGCAGTGGGTGTAGGACAGGGGTCGGCAATTAGCGGCCCGTGGGCCAAAACTGGCCTGCCATCAATTATATCTGGCCCGCTAAATGACATTAATTTATTTAAAAAATTAAAAAAATAATTAAATATATCTTTTAGAGCTCATGTTTTCTGTCAAAAATACATAAATTCCACAGATTTCACAACACTATTGAAGTAGCTGATAAGTAACGTGACAGCAGCCAGAACATCCTCGCAGCCTCTTTACTTGACGCACAGGTCGGACACTAATTGGCCACGTGCGTGCGCTGTAACCTGTGTAAAATAAAAGTGTCCTGTGTCCCTCTTGCAACGGACAACGTAACAAATGTGTTTCATTAATAAAAAAAAAATTATTAAAAAAAAACAAACAAGGTCAGCTCAAATATCAAATAGCCTAATTAAAAAATGCGAATGCACATGGTGTGAAACTCTGCACTGCTCCTGCTAGCTACTGCGCTGTTCCTGAATTAGCAATTAGCACTGGATTCAATTTTCTGTGTTTGCGCCTGTCTCGAGAGCATATGCGTTTTTGAAGTGGCCTGCTTTGTCTCGTGGTGCTCTTCTAATATGTATTCTTCACAACGCAACAATCTTGTTGCAAAGGACACGTCGGCTTGGCATTAATAATGCAGACTGGTCCTGTATTTGGAATCAACTTTCTTTTCATGGCTTTTGACAGCGTCATTTTGCATCGATAGCTAGCAATCTTCAGCTAATGATTTCCACAGCATCCAAAACATAAAAACTGGCAATTGTACTTCGTTACGGCAGGTTGTAGGGTATTTTGCCTGTTTCATGCAGACTCCAGGAGTGCACAGTGGGCGTAAAAACAGCACATAGAAGCAAACTGATGTTTTAAATTAAATTAAATGCATTTTATATTTTTATTAAATGCACAAGTTAAATAACGTTTATTTTTAATAATAGAAAATGAAAAAACTTTTTTCTTTCCAGTAGGAAAGCATGTCCATGGCCCGCGGTGGACTGTCAAAAAATTCGGCCCGGGTCCAAATTTATTTGCCGACCCCTGGTGTAGGATATTAGTGGCATCTAGTGTGTAGTTGCAACCCCCTCACCTCACCTTAGTTTGCCTGGTATAGCAACCCGTTCTCATTCCCAACTATGATGGAGGGTGCAAAACAACCTCAGAGACATATTATATAAATACCGAATTATAATTAAAAATAAAATAAATAATATTATTTGTAAAGCCCAAAGTCACAAAGTACATTTGCCTCTGAGTGCTTTACAATCTGTACAGGGAGTGACACCCTCTGTCCTTAGACCCTCGGTTCCAGTGAGGAAAAACTTGCCCACAAAAAACCTTTAACAGGAAAAAAGGTGGAAGAAACCTCAGGAAGAGCCACAGAGGAGGGATCCCTCTCCCAGGATGGCAGACGTGCAAGTATGTCACGTGTACAGGACAAATTAACACAAACATATTGTACAAATACTGAATGATGATAAATGACAATAAATTACATGAATGATAAAATTTTACAGTAGCAGTGGAACCTGGATGAATAGAGAGAACAAGATGCACGCAGCAGCAAATCATTAAACAATATATAAACTGTAATGGAGATATGGTAGCAATAATGACAGTAATAATATGTGTAGTGGACGTCATGCAGGACCACAGCAGCCATGATCCATGAGAAACTTTTGGCAAGAGAGCACAGAAACTCCAGGGAAGAAGTTTAGTATTAACATGCATTAATGAGACATGAGAGACAGAGACAGACAGAGAGACAGAGAGTTTTACGTAAAGGGAGATGTGACTACATCTTCAACCAATACCGTGCCTGACTAGGCATAACCCTGGAGAGAGAGAGAGAGAGAGAGAGAGAGAGAGAGAGGAGAAGAGAGGAGAGAGAGGAGAGAGAGTTGTGTAGGGAGGGGAAAGAGGGAGGGGGAGTCCCCTGGCAGTCTAATTCTATGGCAGCATAACTAAGGGATGACCTGAGCCAGCCCTAACTATAAGCTTTATCAAAAAGGAAAGTCTTAAGTCTATTCTTAAAAGTGTTGACCGTGTCTGCCTCCTGAACCCAGAATGGTAGTTTGTCACCATGAGCTTGACTGCTCCCAATCTACTTTTGGAAACTATAGAACCACAAGGAACCCAGCATCTGAGAGCACGTGTTCTAGAGGTAGGGTAGTAAGGTACTATGAGCACTTAAGATACAATGCGTCTGATTTCGGCAATGTTATGTAAGTGGAAGAATGCAGTCCTCGAAATTTGTGTTATGTGGACGTTAAAGGACAAATCCTGATAAAAAACAACTCTGTTTCATCCAACTTTTTATATCCTTAAGGCATGCTTGGAGTTTGGTTAACTGATTGGTTTCATCAGGCTTGATCAATAAATATAATTGGGTGTCGTCAGCATAACAATGAAAATTGATAGAGTGATTCCTAATAATGTTCCCTAAAGGAAGCATATATAAACTAAATAGAAGTGGTCCTAGTACAGAACCTTGTGGGACTCCATGGCAAACTTTGGTATGCATGGAGGATTCATCATTGACGTGAACAAACTGAGATCGATCTAAGAAATACGATTTAAACCAGCTTAGGGCGGTTCCTTTGATGCCAATTTGATGTTCCAGTCTCTGTAAAAGAATTTGATGGTCAATGGTGTCAAATGCAGCACTAAGATCTAACAGGACAAGTACAGAGATGAGTCCTTTGTCTGATGCCATTAGGAGGTCATTTGTAACTTTGACTAATGCGGTCTCTGTGCTATGATGCACTCTAAATCCTGACTGGAAATCCTCAAATAGACTATTGTTATGGAGAAAGTCACACAGCTGATGAAGCTCATGAAGTCATTACTACTTAGACCTAAAGGAATATATGGCTCAATAGAGCTGTGGTTCTCTGATAGCCTGGCTACAGTGCTGAAAAAATTTAAATAATTATATTAATATATATAATATAATATAGATATGTGTCACTCACATGTAATTTCAGAAAGAAATACCTGACAAATGTTTTGTTTGGAGGACTTAATAGGCTTATGGGGGCTGCGTTGTTATTAACTACTGGTAATCACAGGGCAGACTGCTATTCATGGTACCCAGGGAATTATGCCATTTAATTTCAGTGACCCTCCCTGGCCTTTTGTCAAGTACCACCATCATTTCCACTGACATAAAGAAAATATCAAAGTGCAAAGAAATGTGATAACCATATTCATGTTCCTGAGGGGATGAACCCTTTTCACCTTTTAACCACCCTCGGGACAAACTTGGCATTTGCTTCCGGAAAAGGCAAATGTATCATCATGTTGTCTTCCATCCCAGTATTCCATGGATCCATATTGTATAATTCACACTGGGGACAGTGCTTTAGTATTCTGTAATGACATTTGTTACATTTTAATGTCACAAACGTCTTTAAATTTTAAATTTGACCATTAATAAATGAGAAAATGAACATGTATTCAAAAGTTTGAGTGTCCAGTGTTCAACTCAAATTCAAAATCAAATTCCATGACAGTCTGGACAATTGCTTTTTTTATTTAATAAAAAAAAAGTTCAACTTCAGCCTCATACAGACAAGTAGCTGGTTTTATCTGCCCTAACATGAGAAATCCCATTTGTTCAGTTTCTTCATTCAGAGCTTGTGTACTTCCTCTGATGGACAGTGGTGTGACCGATAGACACCCGATAAGAGACTGGACAGCAGCGTCCCTGCTCGGGCTGCTGCTGCTGCTGCTGCTGCTGTAGATGGTTATGTTGCATATTGGACCAGATTACTGCAACTCTGCTCTGGAGATACACTGTATAGATGAGAAATAGTTGAATCAAAAGCCATTAGTGCTCTTATCTCACTAATTGTTCTAATGGTGAGCCTGTTTGGAAGAAGGGGATCGGGAAATCATAATTTATGTAAAGTGCTCTTAGAAATTATCATTCAGATGAAGCTAAAATGTGTTCCTTTATAAACTGTTGACATCTCTTGAGAATCATTCAGGTTTTGCTGTCTGTGTGTGTGTGTGTGTGTGTTGAGCTGAGAATAGATCCCAATGTTGGTTCTCATTTTGCTGAAAACCATAAAAAAAACAATGCCTATTGAAGCAGGGGGGGAAAGTGACAGAAAGGGAAAGGCGGAGGATGGATGAAAGAGGCAACAGTGGGTGGGATATGTGTGGAAAGGAGGGGTGTGGTAGTGGTGGTGGATTTGTTTGCTATACTGCTTAATCCAAGCAGCATCACACGCCATCTGTCACCGTGTGAAGTCAGCTGCCTGGACTGGACTGCAGGGTACTGACGGGTACAGGCGGGTACTGGCAGGGGGAAGGCTGGGGTAGTGGGAGGGCAGGGGAGGTTAGGACACCTCCCGCAGCCTGTGGTCTGTACAGAGCGTACGGGGTCTGTGTTTCAAGCCGGGGCGGAGGTGGAGGAGAGGAGAGGGGGGAAGGAGGGATTTGTGATTTGCTGAGCAGCAGCAGCAGTCTGATGGTTCGGTGCGCTCAGACTAAGAGAGGAGCGGGGAGGAGTGCAGAGGAGGGAGAGACTCTGTGATGCGGTGACACATGGCTGACTGTACCGCCTGCATGCTCTGACTGCGGCTTCCACTTTCCATTGACCGGGAAACAGGACCGGCTGGACACTGGGATGCTGAGAGAGGCTGCTGGGAGGCTGGAGGCTGCCGCAACCACCGACCAGGATCAAGCACAGACACACGGGCTGTGAAGAGACCGGGGACCAGAATCTATACTATAGACTGCTGATAGGACAGCCCGCTGACCATACTGCCTCTTGGTAAGCCCGATTCTGGCTCCACCTGTCATCACCTGCAGTGTTTGGTTTTTAATTGTAGCTGAGGCTGCTAATATAATGATGCATTTCACAGAAACACACAGTGCAGCAACAATTGTTCTGTTCCCACTGAGGAATTCATGCATTTCATTGTTCTTACTTTACCTTCACATGTTGTTCTTGTGCAAACGACCAAAACAAAGGAGGTGATGAATATTCAGCATTTTTTAAATTCCATATATTGTCGGGGCCTGTGTGTAAAGCTCAGCCTACTCAAGGTGACATTAGCTAAACTTTTCACCCTCAGCTCCTAAACTTAACGCCTCAGTAAGAACAATAGCATCAGCTGTTTTCATATTGTTCATAATTTATTAAAAACTTTAAAAATCGGAGTTAACTTTTTTATTTCCGGGTTTCTTAAAGGCAGTTTAACACACCAGTCTGTAGTCCAAATATGTGAACCACAATCATTCAGGCTTCTGTTCAATCAAAATAAGACAAACCTGGACTGACAGCAGTGAGGTTATTGTGCTTTTCTCCTCTCATATAGACATGAATATCAGAAAGAACAACGGTTATGGGTGTGTGTGTGTATATATATATATATAACAATTCTACACTGAAACTGTATGCGCTCTATATTGTTTTGTATTGTTTCAAAATAAAAGCACAGGCTATTTTGTCACTGCTTTATTCTTTAGCCCATATGAGTAGTTATTCTACAGCAATGACTTTGAGTTTTTTTTTTTTTTGCATGTTTGAAATCAAATTATTTGTTATTAATTATGTGCTGTCTTCATTTCCATTATGTATAATTAGTATATAATATGTATAGCATTTAATTTTGAATTTGCCCTGCGCCAGACTTGAAACACGTTTTCATGACCATATTTGAATCCCATAATATGAACTCGTGTCACTTTGGTTATTTTGTTTGAAAACATTTCATTTTCCGAAACGCGATTGCTTATTTCCACTCTGATGGCTGTGCAGTGTTGCCAGAGGATTCTTATCCCTGCCGGGCTGCCGTAGCGATGGGAGATAACATGTCCAAGCGGCTGAAGCTGATCTCGGCTACAGAGGCAGAGATGGAGGAGCGCTCCTTCCCAAACCCCCACCCTGACTGGGACCAAGGACTCCTTACCTCCACCTCCGGAGCAGACGTGGACTACAATGAGCCGTTTGACGCAGAGGGAAAGGTGAGCTGCTTTTATTTTGTAGCATGTTGAATGGCGAGTTTTATAGAAACTAATGCTAACGTTAGCTCGACCTGCACTTGTGTCGTAGTTGTTAAAAGCTGTCACTGTCAGTTCTCAGTTCATCTGCAGCCAAACATTTGAAGAGAATGGTGGACTACACTCTGCTTTTAGACTTTACCGAATATAAGAAACGTTCATGTTAGACGGAGACACTGAGGACGACGTGAGTCTCAAGAGATCTGTTTCTTGTTGAAGTTGACGAACGTTACTGTTTCTCAAAGTTATCTGTTTCCACCCAGACACACCGAGAGTGTGTGCCCGTTGGTTTGTATCACTGCAAACATAAAGTATGTTGCGTTCAGGGGCGTTTCTGATGCTGCATTCACGTCCTCCTCGTTGGGAAGTGCTTCCTCCGACTTCGGTGTGTTAATTATTGACACTTCATTGACGCTAACGGACCGCATCACTGTCGTGCCAATAATGACGTTAAAGCACACCGTCAAGTGTAATATTGCGATTATACAACAATTATTAACTTAAATAAAATATAAAAGCAAAAGATTTTCATTTCTTTGCTCGTCATTTTCTCTGTGCTCACTAGACTGTTTAATCTCTGACCTGCCGCACACAATCCAGGTTCACACCTGTGTTAACGAGGTACACACCTGTATTAACGAGGTACACACCTGTATTAACGAGGTACACACCTGTATTAACGAGGTACACACCTGTACTGAGGCGGTGTAACAGCTCCATAACACACAGGATATTCATTAAAGAAAGCTGAAATTGTAAAATCAGATTGACTTCAAGTGGACTTCTTTCCTATTTGTTTACTATTTTCAGGATGTGACAACATGGAGATAACGGAGTAATATTTTTAGTGATGAGTCAGGTGTGCTGTCATATGATTAATCAGTCAAACATTTATTTTAAAAACAATGTTTTTTATTTTTATTGGATAAAGACAGAAGAACCTGAGGAAAGAGTGAGGGAACAATATGCAAGCTGTAATCAAACCTGGGCTGTAATGGTAAGGCTGAGTGTCTTATCCAGAAACCCCACCGGACACATCTCTGTAACATCGCGTCTGTGACACGTTTAGCCCGCCAGACTTTGTTTACTTGCTCAGATTTGGTCATTTTCCTGATTTATGTTCTTGTAAATATGCTTCTACATGTGTAAATATGCTACGTAGTTTCTCCTTTGTCTGTTTTTATGACCGGCAGCTTGCACGGGAAAATCCACTGGATTCTTTGCTGTTTCTGTGTCATCGCTTGAGGTGCTCTGTGTAAATTGACGCGGTCTGCTCGCAGCGTCCGTCAAAAATAGAACAGCCGTGTATTCAATGTGGAGCCGAGCGGAGGCCTGCTGCTGGGATGCGGAGCCGGTGGGGTGGTGTAACTCTCACGCTCATGCAACGGGCACGTCTGCGCCCGGTGGAATTTGGCTGGGACACAGATGTGGCACAACACAGCAGCTGTGCAATTCTCTGTGTGTGTGTGTGTCCATTGTAACAGTTTTTTCCTTCATTCATTAAAACTACTTAGAACTGTGTAATTAAAAAATGTGTGTGATCTGTGAATGTATGAGTGTGTGAATGAGTGTAATACCTCCAGAGGCAGTGTGGTGCAGCAGAGCAACCTTGTGGGTGTTTTTATATTTCACATTAAAATAAATCAATGTGTATCCATGATGCTGCACAATTAACCTACGCTTCCAAACCCTGCAGAAACAACTTATATTACCAGTTAGCAACTGTGTACATGTACACAGTGAAGGTGACACACAACCACTGTTCCAAAAGATGGAGGCTGCGGTCGAATAGTCTAAAACATCATGCCCTTGACCTAGATGAAAAACCCTGTGAGGTTAAAGAAAGCTTGAAGACTGAAGACATTCACAGTGCTCAAAGAACAAGACTGCACGTACACAAAGCTATGTAATTATGCAACAGTGGATGTTGATATTTGACAACCTTATGAAAAATGACTTCATTACCAAGTTTTGGTTGAAAATATAAATGCTTAAGTGATAGTAACTTCCATGATGTCCTGTATTGTGTATATTTGTGTATAAAACATTCCAGTAGTAATGACAGTGCAGCATTAGGCTCTCAGCCCTGTGTGTCATTCCTCCTCATGCTCTTGCTTTCTTTGTCTTTCTCCACTGCTCTTCTGAACGTTCATTGTGATTCTAAACAGTAACAGTTCTTCTTGTGAAACAATCCTGTCTGTCCCTTTGCCTCTGCTTTGTTCTCTTTCCTCCACCATTGATCCCTTCATCCATGGATGACTGCAGCAGAGACAACAGACAGGCTTTCTCATAATCCTCCCTGTTTGAGGACAGAGGGCAGACGCTGGTCAGGCTGCCTGGGTTTTAGCCTTTACGACTGTCTGTTCTATTGGACTGGGGGAAAAAAGACTTTCTGAGTGATGAGCGACTGATATGAAGCACAATGCAGACTAAACAAGGACAGACCAGAGCATGCAGTGTGTGTTTATTAGTCAGTGTAAAGGCAATTCTGAGATTTCTTTCAAATACATTAAATATGTTGGAAAATAGTTGCTGAAAACGCGTGAAAAGACTTTGAACAATACATTACTGAAATGTGGAGTTAGAGGTTCAAACAGATTTTCTCCAGTTTTCAGTCCAGGATTTTATGGCCGGTTCTAAAGGGTGGCTCGATGACACGCTGAGGCCACCCTGAGCATACCCCTGCACCCCTAGCAGAGAGACAGAGATGGATTCATCTCACTCAGAGTGTTTCAAAGTTAGTCATGTTAGTCATGCTTGACTGCTCGCATGAGTCGGCGTGGCTTCAGCACATTCAGAGGACACGCCCCCACAGTCCTGGAGCTGAGAGCTCATTTTTACATGATTTTGACACCTCATTTCATAAACTGGTCCATATTTCTAATCATTCAAATTTGGCTTGGTGGTTAATAACACTTTCTACACAAACTCAGAACACATATTTATTCTTACTTTACATGGATTTAAGTAATTAGTCCAATTATTGACAGTTGAATCAGTTGCTGTTGATACTTCTGTTGAGCCTTTTTCAGACAAAAGCGAGAGTGTACGTGCCATGTGCAGCCTTGGCGTGCCGTGTGATACGGATGCCAGGGTGAGGACATCTTGTTAAAGCACCTGTTTTTACTGATGGCATTGTAGAAAATACTTTTAGTGACCATTTCTTTTGAGTGGTTAGGATACTCAGTTATACAATGAAGCTTAACAATGAAAATGTTAAGGGTTAGTTGAATTTTTCACCTGCGCAGTCAAACAGCTGAGCTGGCTTTGAAACACATGCCTGTGCACACATGAATAAACGCACCAACACACCTGCAGTGTTGTCTGCTTCCTGTTCTGACTGTTACAGTAATATTTACGCATCACTACTGCATCAAAGATTTAACATGCATTTGTTCTGTGGTGCACAGTCCCTATTTTTGTATGTTTAAAAAGTGGTTGTCGCTCATGGCCACCAAAAGCAAAGAATTGGTTGCCGTGGTTACAGTCGAGCCCTGCAAAGTGGTTCAGAGCCTGATGGGGAAAAATGACAAGAACGATGAAGTGAAAGCGCTTTCCAGTGTCAACAGATACCAACAGCTCCCCAGGAGCAGATACACATACTGTTCCATCTGTTCTTTCAACTTTCACTCTGTACTCTTGTGTTTGTGGGGAGGGATTAGAACCTTCAACAGGGGGTCAACTCCAAGAACTATGGACACATTATACATGTGAGGTCCCTGCTCTGTCTCTCTATCAGGCTTGGTCTAAAAAGAATGTTAAGGTCAATTAATTAGTAATTGACTGCAGATTAATTAATGCTAATTTTGATTAATTTGAATTTTCTTGTTTGAAATAACTTAGCAAACATTTGTCTTTTCTTAGATTCATGTTATTGTAAGGTGAACCCTGTTGCCTTTTTGGCTTTTGATTTGATCACTAATGACAATATATAGGGAAACATTGCATTAATTAACATGAAGTCCATCATGTGAATATGTCACATTTAGCCATACAGGCTATTTTTTTCATGTGCAGCCTGTATCAGTTTACCCAACCTTATATCCCATCATGCAATGAGTCAAATGGTGACTGCAGATGCAGAGTGGTATCAACTTGAAACATGAAACAAGTGTGCACATGACTGCTTTCACTAGCAGCAGCAGCAGAGACTGGCCTGAGCTAAGGAACCTATTCTCTAAGCAGCTCCTGTTAATTTCTCTGGCCAGTGGATCGAGTAAATGAGCCTTGACTCCAATAGCTCCTGCTTTTTGTGTGTGTGTGTGTGTGTGTGTGTGTGTGTGTGTGTGTGTGTATATAGAAGTGGCTAGTGAGAGACACTCTCTATAATCTCTGTAGCTGCTTTTAACCAGGAAGCTCCCCTCCTCTTCCTTTCACACAGTTCACACCATAGGCCGAATGTGAATTCATTAACTCGATGATCAAACCGGGCTTTGAAGCCTGGTCTGACCTATGCTGCTAAAACTGTAAAGGGTAAACACAGCCTTGAGCCCTGTGAAAAATAACCTCATTAACATAGTGTGTTTCCTGAAATGAATCCTAATGATGAAGAGTCTGGATCATAACCTGAGGTCTGAGAAATCATTAGGCCTTCCACCGCAGACAGACAGGATGCACACATCACATGATTCAATTAAATTAAATTTTATTTATGTAGCACCATATAATAAAAGTTATCTCGTGACACTTTTCATCCAGAGCAGGTCTAGACCGTACTCTTAAAAATATTATTCACAGAGACCCAACAGATCCACCATGAGCAAGCACTTGGCAATGGTGGCAAGGAAAAACTTCATTTTAACAGGCAGAAACCTCAGGAAGACCCAAGCGACACAGATGCACAGCAGCAGCAAAACATTTCTGTACTATAAACTGTAATGGATTTTAAATTATATTCTAGATTTAATAGGCAGCCAATGCAAGGAAGCCAAAATGGGAGAGATGTGATCTCTGATCTTGGTTCCTGTCAGAACACGTGCAGCAGCATTCTGAATTAACTGCAAAGTCCTAAGAGACTTATTGGAGCAGCCTGATAACAAAGAGTTACAATAGTCCAGCCTTGAAGTAACAAATGCGTGGACTAGTTTTTCTGCATCCGCTTGAGAGACAATGCGTCTGATTTTAGCGATGTTACGTAAGTGGAAGAATGCAGTCCTCGAAATTTGTTTTATGTGGACGTTAAAGGACAAATCCTGATCAAAAACAACTCCAAGATTCTTTACAGTGGAGCTGGAGGCCAGGGTGATCACGTCTAAAGTAATTAAGTATGTAACTAACTATAAGAACTTCATTTAACATCAGAAAATTGTAGGTCATCCAACATTTTATATGGTTCAGGCATGCTTGGAGTTTAATTAACTGATTGGTTTCGTCAGGCTTGATCGATAAATATAATTGGGTGTCATCGGCATAACAATGAAAATGAATGGAGTGATTCCTAATAATGTTCCCTAAAGGAAGCATATATAAACTGAATAGAAGTGGTCCTAGTACAGAACCTTGTGGGACTCCATGACAAACTTTGGTATGCATGGAGGATTCATCATTGAAGTGAACAAACTGAGATGGATCTAAGAAATACGACTTAAACCAGCTTAGGGCGGTTCTTTTGATGCCAATTTGATGTTCCAGTCTCTGTAAAAGAATTTGATGGTCAAATGCGGCACTAAGATCTAACAGGACAAGTACAGAGATGAGTCCTTTGTCTGATGCCATTAGGAGGTCATTTGTAACTTTGACTAATGCGGTCTCTGTGCTATGATGCACTCTAAATCCTGACTGAAAATCCTCAAATAGACTATTGTTATGGAGAAAGTCACACAGCTGATAGGCTACAGCTTTCTCAAGTATCTTAGACAGAAAGGGAAGGTTTGATATCGGTCTGTAGTTGGCTAAGACCTCTGGGTCTAGAGTGGGCTTTTTAAGAAGAGGTTTAATTACAGCTACTTTAAAGGACTGGTACATATCCTGATAATAAAGACCGATTAATCATATCCAATAAGGAAGGGCTAACTAGAGGTAAAACATCCTTGAGCAGCCTGGTTGGGATGGGGTCTAAGAGACAGGTTGACAGCTTGATGATGTAATTAGTGGTACAGTGCCAGCTGTGCAGGTGACAACATCTGTTTGGGAAGCTCTCTGTTCCACTTGTTTCACTCTGACATGTGACAGAAGGAAAAACACGGGAATAAATGATGAAATGGATTATGGCTGAATTCATTGAGCGGCTTCACTTTGGAGACTGGTCTGCTTTGATTGGTTCATAGAGCACAGAGGAGCATTTGCTGTTATGATTGGCTTGTGGGGTACATTCTTAGGAAGGTTCCTAACTGAGTTAAATGAAGGGGAAATATTTACGTAGCAGCTGTTTCAATTCTCTAAATGTTAAGGCAAGGAGCTTCTGTGCTTCCTTTCTTATCTCCTTACACACCAGACCATCCTTTATGGTAATTTTTTTTAACTCAGGTGACCATTCTCCACTGAAATAACTTTAATGCAGATGTATTTCTGTGCAAAAAGACAAATTACGTAAATTATGTAAATCTGATTTTCAGAACTCATAACAAGACAATTTGTTTATTTCTTCATACAGCTATTGTGGCCAAAACAAAAGATTATGTTTATTTACAAAATACAACAATAAACATAGACATTCAGTGTATTATTGAAGAGTCAGAAGCTGGCTGTGGTTTATAACAGGGCTGCAACAAATGATTCAGTATCCATGATTTTTTTTTTTTTTTTCGATAAATGGAGTAGTTTCTTTGGTCCATAAAATGTTAGAAAATCTTTAGATTGTTTTTTTTGTTTTGTCCACGGCCCAAAGATTACATTAGCAGTTTATAAAATATTCACATTTCAGAATTCAGTTGTCGATTTATTTAACAATTGATAATTATTCGACTGACCGTTGCAGCTCTAATAAATGTGCTCCCTCTCCTCCTCAGGTGAGTGCATCATTCCAGAAGAAGGTCCAGAATAAGATCAAAGATCTCCTCCAGCAAATGGAGGAGGGCCTGAAGACGGCCGACCCTCATGACTTCTCCACTTACACCGGCTGGACAGGTCTGTCACCAGCACCAATAAAACAGTGATGATCCACCAACCTATGACTGATCCCCCATCTGATGTTTTCACCACAGGCATTGCCTTGCTGTACCTCCAGCTGTACCGTGTGTCCCAGGAGGCCTCCCACCTGCAGAGGGCACTGGACTACGTGAAGAGGACCATGAGGATCCTGAACGGCCGCAAAGTGACGTTCCTGTGTGGTGACGCGGGGCCGCTCGCAGTGGGTGCAGTGGTCCACCACAAATTGAACAACACTGCCGACAGCAAGGACTGTCTGTCCAGGTGAGGGTCTGGAGCTGTGGGTGCTGGGATCGATGTGAATGTTCAGCATTCTGCATGTAATGTGAACCACGTCACCTTGATTAGACACAAGCATATTTTATGCAGATGTGATGGAAAGATTTCAGGCACGCACGGTTGAAATATTGTGCTGCCATTCTCTAATATAGCTTTATTGTCAAAAATCAATAATGTATCTCTCAAAACTCTCTGACTTAGCTACTCTCTGTGTCAGCTCCAAGCGCATTGATTCCTACAGAAGACTTAAAACTTGCAAATATTATGCACAGCCTGTTTTTTAAAGGTAATTTCTTGCACCAACAGGAATAAATCTTCTATTCTCAGCAGTGGATGGTTCCACATTTGGTGCTCTAGTGAGTATTTGGGGCAGCAGGACGGTGTGTCTGAGACTGAGTCAATATAAACTTAAGTGTGTGTGTTCATGGTAATGAAGGAAGATGTCACCCAGTGCAACAGTGTGGCTCATTAATGTGTTTTTAACAATAATGTTCTGTAAGTCTGTCAATTAAATAGAAAAATAACTGAAACCAACTTCATGACATGAAGATATGCTGCTGCATATCACTCTACAGGCCTGAGTACACAAGCAGAGTTTGCTGTGTGGCTTCTTACCATATGTTCAGTGACACTAATGATGGAAATGATGGAGAAATGCATGTCATGTAAATACTGTTGGACAACAGCACCCGGTAGTGAGTCTCAGCACAAAATCCCACCTGTTATGTTGTTTTCCATTTACATCAGTCTTTGACAACCTGTTAACGTGGTGACAGAGTTCTGATCTTTAGAACCATATTTCTGTCTCTTTGATGGAAACTGCAGGTCTTGAGCTAACAGTAGATCCTGTGTGTGTCTGTCAGGCTCCTCCAGCTGCAGCGGTCAGTGCTGAGCCCAGACTCCGACATACCAGATGAGCTGCTTTACGGCCGGGCGGGATACCTTTATGCTCTGCTCTACGTGAACAAAGAGATGGGAGCTGACACGGTGGATGAGGACACCATTACAAAGGTGACACACACACTTGCTTTTGTATAAAACTCCTGTGAAACTTTACTTTGTATCTACTCTTGTAATGGTCCAGTGTCAGATTTAGGGGGCTTTCCAGAATATAATATTCATAACTCTGCTTTCATGGCTGTATAATCACCTAAAATAAGACCTTTTATGTTTATGTTATGTTAGAATGAGCCTTTAATATCTACAGCCGGCCTTTTCCACATTCGAACTGCCATGTTTCTACAGTAGCACAGAACAAATGTTCACAGCCACCATAGTTTCTCCATCACACCAGGACAGAGAGGGTGAGGCGAGGAGATTGCAGTCAGCAACTGCACTGCTAGATGCCACCTGAGTCCTACACACTGCTCTTTTAAAGTATAATGAATCAAGCACATATTGCATATTGTCCACTGAAAGCTGATGTTAGGTGAAATGCTTATCTGATTGATTTGCTCATTCGACTCTCTGCACAAGGAATCCATAATCAATGACAGGTATTGACCAGAGTCGACCCTGCATACAAGCACAGGGTTCAGGCTTCATTATAGGCTACATTCAGACAGGATCCGATACCGTGACTAAAATGCAGGTTTATCCATTCATTTGAGTGAGGGCGGTGAGTTTTGGCCGCCAATCACACACTCAGACCGGGCAAACCTCCACAGTCACAGTCATGGACTAAACTCTGATACTCTACCTGTGACATGAAGAGGTTTGTGAGAAAGATACAGTGAAAGTAAGGCTGGTCATCAGCAAAATAA
Organism: Larimichthys crocea; assembly: GCF_000972845.2. Lineage (NCBI taxonomy): Eukaryota > Metazoa > Chordata > Actinopteri > Sciaenidae > Larimichthys > Larimichthys crocea. Next base: position 19,504,853 of record NC_040033.1, on the reverse strand, counting down.
ACCCTGCAGCAATTTGCGGCAGTGCCGCAGTCTTTTATTGAGAATGTGCAGTGAGTTTTATTCACACTTGAGTTATTTGATCATTGTTAGTTTTGGTCTCATTTTAGCTAAAGACAGTTCATCTTCATCTAATGTGGTGGTTCTCAAACTGGGGGCGGGGCCCCTCTAAGAGAGCATAGTACAGACTGCAGTGAACCATCATTTTTCATGATGGATAAAGAGGTGGGCATCAACTTTTTTTGACCTCTGAAGGGGGGGCATGCTATAAACAGTGTCTACAACTGGCTCCATCTCTAATGGCTGGTGGACAAAGTGTAATCTAAAAACACAGGCACAAACGTCCTCAGACATGTCTCTGCACTGCAATTAGTTTCAGCCACTTCTTGGCTGTAAACGCTGGTACACTCGATACTTTGTGTGGGCAGTCGACTCTTTTTAAACAGCACCAAAATAATTTTCTGCTGCTCCGCTTGTCAGATCATTTTCAATCCGATAAGGAGGTGTAGACATGTCGGGCCGGGCTCTAATCTTTTTCTATTTTCACCTTTACCGCTGCTCCCTCTACAGCAGAGGAGGTCAAACTGTGCTCAGGAAACATCTTCAGATGATAGACATTTTTTCTGTGTAAGGCTGCTGTAATAACCATCTGTTAGACATCGAGCTGGGACAAAAGTGGACTAGTACCAGGACACACACACACACACACACACACACACACACACACACACAGAATTATAATCCTCTGCACTCTATTTTGATTATTTATTTAAGCTTGCACACACTCACTGCAGAACCTGCAGGACCAGCTGTCCCCTTTGGTAAAATGCCAGACCAAAACACACACATTGTACGCACACACAGACACTTTCACACACACGCTTGGACAGAAGGGCTGAGAGAGTAGGTAGTGTTGAATAGAGGTATTATTATGACTAATGAAGGAATAAAAGTGTGAAGCTTTAAAGCTCAAGTTCCTGCAGCTCTGCACTGCTGTTCATCCCACCATCATTTGTACTCGTATAGCTGTCACCATGCACACACACACAGCAACAGCACTCTGTACACCAAGCAGTGTGTGCGCTCCAGGGTGCTCTTTGTCTCTGGACTCTTTAAACCTTGGTGGTGTCCTCTCTGAAGCTTTGAGACTTTTTCTTCTTCATGTCAGTTTTTTTTTCACTCTCCTGCTCACTGGAGTATTTCAGTTTTTTGGGGTCTGTTTTGAGCATTTGTTTGTCTTCTGACTGGCGGCTTGCTCTATAGACTGCTGAAGACAACATTTCAGCTCAGGGTTCTGTGTTTGAGGAGTTGGTGTTTTTCTGCTGGCAGATTGTTTGGGTTGCAGCCACATACAGAATTCACACACAGTTTGTGTCAGCTTGAGGAAAAAAAGTGGTCGTGTATGTGTGTGTGTGTCATTTTTAGCAGTGCAACTTATCATTTTATAATGTATTCATTATAAATTCAGTGTTTACTCTGGGTTGGAAAAAGCCTGGGCGTAAGACTCTGATCAGAATGTTGCTTTTGTATCAGGTCCAAACTGATGGACCGTCACAGAACAACAGGCTCCACTCACTGCTTATGGCATCATATACTGACAACCAACCCTTCAAGCACCTCTGGGTCTCTGTGTCCCCATCAGTCTTGTCCTCAGTAGGATCCCACTCCACATGGAAGTGAATAAGTTTAGCAAACCATTAGTTTTGGATGTGGTCGGCCTGCTCGTCATATTGACAGCTTGTAAATGAGATCTGTCCTCTTCAGTCCTCTTTGGTGAATCTCAAAGGCTTTAGTTTGTTTGCAGTGATTCATTTACACTTCAGACAGATTACGTCCCCTCCCTAAATGAAATTTTCTCCCTTTAAGAGAGACAGTTGATTGCTTATTGAGGTGTGTGTGTGAGAGAGAGAGACTGGAAGGTTTGCTGGGTGGTGCCTGCCTTGACAAGACACAGGAGGAGATTAATTATGCACATATTAAGATTAATGTGCGCATAGATTTAGATGAAAATGTCACTGAAGTGTACATTGTGAAGATGAGCTTTCGTTTGGGGGGAAAATGGAGCATGTGAGGCAAAGAGAGGCACGGGTGGCAGTAGATAAGTATAGATGTATAGCAGTGAAGGGACGTGGAACTGAACAAACTGGCTGTAAATCTGCTCTGTCAGGAGGGAGGCAGTGCTGCTGCAGCACTGTTTTCCTTTCTTTTTCACTCACTCTTCACTATATCCTGCATGGGGACTGCATAAACTGCTGACTCAGAACCCCTAGACACACACACACACACACACACACACACACACACACACACACACACGTATACACTGTATATAGTGTAACCGATAGAGCTATGCAATAATGGTGACAGAAACCCACAGTATGAGGTTTGTGTAGTGAAACTATTGAGAAGTATATAAATGTCATTTTGCGTGTTCGTATTTCATAGCAGTTTGGGCTGCAGTGTGATCACGGCTTCAGCACTGAAAGCCCAGTGTATTCTTGTTGTGTATCAAGTAGAATCATGAAATGGCACACCCGTCCTCCTGACACCAGACTGTATGCACCTAAAACCAAGACCAGAAGCCCGTCTGTACCTGTGTCTTTGAGATCAGACCCAAAGTTATGATTTGGCTTTATTGTGGCTGTCAGATAAAAGTGGAAACACTGTCTTGTTTCTTCACACCTACTAGGCATGCATAAACACAGGTTATTGTCACAGTCAGAGAGAATAATGAGATGGCTTAATAAATGATGAGAAAATATCCAAATCCAAACTCGACCTGAGGCCATGCTTAATGCAACAAACAGGCCCAAATCTGACCTGAGACCTGACGGAAGTCCACCCTTTACCGGTAACCTCTTATCCTCATCAGGGTCACGTTGGGCCTGGAGCCTATCCCAGCTGACTGGGCGAGAGGCGGGTACACCCTGGACAAGTCACCAGTTCATCACAGGGCACATAGAGACAAACAACCATTCATTCTAAAAACCCTAAAATAACAATATGCCTGATCAAACTCAAATGAAGATTATAAAAGTGCCTTTCAAATATGTAGGGCCTGCAGTGGACAGGAGTCGACTGGTTCAATCAACATCCACACACTTCAGTGGAGCGGACAGGCTGTATTCTGATATTCTAATGACACATATTGTCAAAACACAAAAGATGTAAGATCAAATTCAAATGAAGATTTCTGTCACATGTGCCTCACTGTGTTTCAGACAGTGAGAGCAACCAGCAAATGACGCGCTCATTGTAATATTCTGAAATATAAAGTCAATGGGTTGATGGCAGCAGCCCATACATTATTAATAAAATATTTTTAAAAACTGTTATGTTTGATTGTGATAATCAAAGCTCTAATGTACAGCAGGTTTGTATTGTTGCTTTCTCGAGATTTTAGAAGATTTCTCTGAGTTTCCTTTTATTGAATTAGAGAAGGTCAGCAGCTGTTGACCTTCTCAGTAATTAATTTGTTCCTCTCAGGCCCTGCATAGCTTTCTGTTACTTTTCACTGGAGGCAGTGATGCATGTGTGTAGGGCTCCTTTGCAGTGGGTAACTTTTCATTTAAGAGTCTGAGATGAAAGCAGATTATTTAGAAGTCTGTGTTTGACTGTATTTCTTTAAAAAAAGAAGAAAAAAAGAATGCAAATAAAAAAAAGCAACAAGGTGTGAAATTTCTGTAGGTGCTTGATTAGGTTGGCTGTGTTTATAACTTGAACATTTACTGCGCAGGTATTGCAAGTAGCTGTCGAGTTTGTTAGCTGAGGTAGTGTGAAAAAGTTCCAGATAGCCGATCCTTTCACTCGCTCCATTTTGGGCCATGTGGGCTTCCGCGCGGCGTGTTGCTTACGCATGACATCACTCACAGCGCACAGCATAGAATTAGACTGAATAGATCGGCCAATATGGATCAGCCCATTGTCACCAATACCTGATCTAGAATTTTCTTGAATATCGGGACCGATACAATATTGGATCGGTGCATCCCTAGAGACACATCATTGTCATCATTGTCGTCATTGTGGTCATGTCCACAGTGTGTGGTTGTCGTGCTACGTAACTCGCATTGTGTTTAAATTACTGGAACTAAAGTGACATTAGCCTAACTACAGTATGTGAGACCCAGCAGGTCAGGTCTTTTCTGTCCTCAACAGCGTTTCCTCAGCATGAATCTAAACTATAAAAAGAGTTGGCAGCTAAAAGTACACTCTGAGATCTTTCTTTTTTTCATCACTATACTGGTACAGGAGATATTAAACAAAACACTGAAGGAAAAAACTCAAAAAAAATTTGGGAGGAAAGTTGCAGAAACGAAGTGCTGTACTCTAACGAGAATGAGCAACAAAAATAGCTTGTACAGTTGCACACAACATGTTACAAACAGCAACATGGAAACAGGGCACTAACCTTTACTACATTATATTCTTAAATATGTGCCATACTGTCAGATTCAGTGCTAAGGCACAGATGTCAGTCTGGATTGTGCTGTAGCTTTAAGAAAGACTCATTTACTTCATTGTCCCACAGCATAGGAATTTGGATGTATAAAACAAGTGGATAGAATGTTGAAGGCAGGTCTGTGTTCATCTTCTGGAAGCTGCTCATCAGCACATGAAGCCAAAGAAGTTCTAGACATAAAATGTCCATCTGATCTTCTGAACCTATGAACTATGCTAACTCGAATGTGGACAAAATGATTTAATCCTAAGGCTCGTTGAGACTTTCGGAATTTTACTGGACCCAATGGATCACATTTTGAGAGTGAAACGAGTTGTTTTGTGCTTCTTTTGCAATGCTCATGGAAAAAGTATATTTGGGCCAGTGATCATCATGTCATCATGATGATCACTGGCCCAAATAGACCCCCCTGGGGGAAAAAATGGTAAAAATCTCTTCTAAAATGGTCATCCCTTCTTCCATCCCTTGTGGCATTTTATCAGTGCATGTGGAAATTACTTATATTTAACACTGGAAATAGAATTACCATTCGACATTTAGGGGGGCTTTATGATAATCTGCCTATTACCTATGTCAGCGGTTACCTATGTCAGTGTGAGGCGCGCCTACCTTAAGGGGCGGCAGAGGACTTAAGGGGAGGTGCAGCGGGGGAAAAAATAAAAATATATCTTACAAAGATACGTGTCTCGGTAACGATCCAAATTGAGCGGATGCCCCCGGTCGCCCGCGGTCACGAGTCACCAAACAATATTTTTAATGATTTTCGGGTCACGGTCGGTCGGGTCGTTTGAAATAAAGATGCCGAGTAAAGTTTTGATGCGGGACAAAAAGCCTGATTTTCCCAACACGTGGAACTGAGCAATGCCATTAAAGCGCATTTTAAATGATAATAGATAGATATAATAACTCAGTAATGCCAGTTTTATGTAGGCTGATGACGCTACGAAATTAATCACGAGTACAGACTACTTTTTAAAATGTGGGTCAGGAAGCGGGTTGGGTACAATATTTCACAATTATTTGCTGCGGTCCGAGTTCGGGCGGGTTAGTTTAAAACATCGGTCGGTGCGGGTCGATCAAACATGGACCCGCGCATCACTGATGAGCACTGTTTGGTGATATCAGGATGTAAATGCTGAGGTCTGCAAACGTGGCAGCGCACTAAAAAAGAAGTCAGACGGATAAAAAAACACTCGACCAGTCCGATGATCAGAGCGGCCAAATTTATGTGGAAGTGAAATCAAGTGTAAAATTACTACCCGCAGTTTACAGAGGCTAAACTCAAAAAGAGCCAATGCTCCCCCATCACACACAATTATTATTATTACTTTTATTACAGTCGTCCCTCGCTATAACGCTGTTCACTTTTCGCGGACTCGCTGTTTCGCGGATTTTTTTAGTGTAATTTTGCATGCTTTTTTTACAGCGTACTGTACATTATGAACGCGCATTGTGTTCTGCGTCCTAAATTGGCTAAGGGAGAACCGCACATGTGTTCTGCATCCTGATTAACCAAGCGAGTACTGTACAAAATGCGTGTAAAAAGACATGCATAATAATTGTAAAACTTACTTCGCGGTTTTGTTTATTGCAGGTTATTTTTAGAACGTATCCCCCGCGATAAACGAGGGACCCTGTACTGTTATTGATGTTGCTTAATGTTCCACAAAAGCTTGAAAAAGGTTCAACAATAATGTCATTCACATCTTTTTTAAACATATTTGTAAAAACATTTTAAATATCTTATATATATATATATATATATATATATATTATATATATATATTATATATATATTATATATAATATATATATCATAGGTAATAGGCTGATTATCATTATATTTATTTATTTTTTATTATGTTTGGTGAATCGTGACCCCCGGGCGACCGGGGGCATCCGCTCATTTGGATCGTTACCGAGACACGTATCTTTTTAAGATATATTTTTTTTCCCCCGCTGCACCTCCCTTAAGTCCTCTGCCGCCCCTTAAGGTAGGGCGCCCTCACACTGACATAGGTAACCGCTGACATAGGTAATGGCTGATTATCATAAAGCCCCCCTAAATGTCGAATGGTAATTCTATTTCCAGTGTAAATATAAGTAATTTCCACATGCACTGATAAATGCCACAAGGGATGGAAGAAGGATGACCATTTTAGAAGAGATTTTTACCATTTTTTCCCCCAGGGGGTCTATTTGGGCCAGTGATCATCATGATGACATGATGATCACTGGCCCAAATTACTTTTTCCATGAGCATTGCAAAAGAAGCACAAAACAAATCGTTTCACTCTCAAAATGTGATCCATTGGGTCCAGTAAAATTCCGAAAGTCTCACCGAGCCTTAGGATTAAATCATTTTGTCCACATTCGAGTTAGCATAGTTCATAGGTTCAGAAGATCAGAAGGACATTTTATGTCTAGAACTTCTTTGGCTTCATGTGCTGATGAGCAGCTTCCAGAAGATGACACAGACCTGCCTTCAAAATTCATCCACTTGTTTTATACATCCAAATTCCTATGCTGTGGGACAATGAAGTAAATGTTGGTCTTTCTAAGCTACAGCCACATCCAGACTGACATCTGTGCCTTGCACTGAATCTGACAGTATGGCACAATTTAAGATATAATGTAGTAAAGGTTAGTGCCCTGTTTCCATGTTGCTGTTTGTAACATGTTGTGTGCAACTGTACAGCTATTTTTGTTGCTCATTCTCGTTAGAGTACAGCACTTCATTTCTGCAACTTTCCTCCCAAATTTTTTTTGAGTTTTTTCCTTCAGGTTTTGTTTAATATCTCCTGTACCAGTATAGTGATGAAAAAAAGAAAGATCTCAGAGTGTACTTTTAGCTGCCAATCTTTTTATAGTTTAGATTCATGCTGAGGAACGCTGTTGAGGACAGAAAAAGACCTGACTGCTGGGTCTCACATACTGTAGTTAGGCTAATGTCACTTTAGTTCCAGTAATTTAAACACATGCGAGTTACGTAGCACGACAACCACCCACTGTGGACATGACCACAATGACGACATGATGACAATGATGTGTCTCTACTAGGGATGCACCGATCCAATATTGTATCGGTCCCGATATTCAAGAAAATTCTAATCAGGTATTGGTGACATGGGCTGATCCATATTGGCGATCTATTCAGTCTAATTCTAGCTGTGCGCTGTGAGTGATGTCATGCGTAAGCAACACGCCGCGCGGAAGCCCACATGGCCAAAATGGAGCGATGAAAGATCGGCTATCTGGAACTTTTCACACTACCTCAGCTAACAAACTCGACAGCTACTTGCATACCTGCGCAGTAAATGTTCAAGTATAAAACACAGCCACCTAATCAGCACCTACAGAAATTTCACACCTTGTTGCTTTTTTTTATTGCATTCTTTTTTTCTTCTTTTTTTTTAAGAAATACACTCAAACCGACTTCTAAATAATCTGCTTTCATCTCAGACTCTTAAATGAAAAGTTACCCACTGCAAAGGAGCCCTACACACTGCATCACTGCCTCCAGTGAAAAGAACAGAAAGCTATGCAGGGCCCGAGAGGACAAATTAATTACTGAGAAGGTCACCGCTGCTGACCTTCTCCTAATTCATAAAAGGAAAAAAGCAAGAAATATTACTAAAATACAATTAGGAGGG
>NC_040033.1:19438607-19496731 GCF_000972845.2 Larimichthys crocea | reverse complement strand
CATGGGGGGAGCATTGGCTGCTTTTGAGTTCTCTTAGGGGAGGCCCACTATCCCACACTTTGAAAACCCCTGGTTTACATAATAATCTCTAGATGTCCATAGTTAAGTGGTTGTTTCTTTCCGATAAATAGTATTGTCTTGTGCAGGCCATGCAACTGAGAATGCAAGCTATGAATCAGTGGGATTTAGGATTTGCCATGTCTAGAAAGTCACCCTAAAATTGACTATTTAGGATTTGCCATGTCTAGAAAGTCACCCTAAAATTGACTAGAATACAAGAAATTGCACCTAAGAAATACAAAATTTTCTGGGAGAGGATCCCCAGACCCCCCGCTGGAAAATATGTCACAGAAAAATTTCACCATCACCCCTGGTTTTCATTTTACGACATCCAAACATAATAACAAAACATACCGTAAAAAAAGAAAGGAAATATCCACCACTGAGTGCACTGTGTCCTTTAAATGGATGTTTTCTTAGTTAAAAATATAGTTTAAGCTCAAATTGTTAAAATTATTTATATTCTATAATCAATAATAATTTGAACACATAAAAACAAAAGAACAAAAGCTAGCGAGCTGTGGGAATTCACTTCTCCTAAAGAGCACTAGCATTCTGCCAGGATCCAGTCAGACCAGTCAACTTAACTCCTTCACTCTTTCCACTCCTCAGGTGGTGACGGCCATCGTGGAGTCGGGGAAGAACATGTCAGCAGAGCAGAAGAAGACGGATCGCTGCCCTCTGCTCTATGAATGGCACAAGAAGCAGTACATCGGTGCTGCCCACGGCATGGCCGGCATCTATTACATGCTCATGCAGGTAGAAGAGTCCGAGAGGCTGAACTCACTTCCATTTTTTCAAATTTTCAGTTTGTGGTTTAGACTAATCTGCAAATATTTGACTCACTCAGTGTCACTCTTGTGCTCTGTAGTCATATTTCCATATGGTTGGGATGTCTGCACCTTACTTAGAACCTTCTCTGAATCTCCGTGGTTCATCACTGCCAGCCTCCACCTTTTCATTTCTGGTCCGATGTGGCAGGGGGACACTTAAAGTCACAAATGAGCTCCTTGTTTTGATTTCAACACATAAGACCTAACATCCACAAGCAGAGTCAGAAACAGAACTGAAATGTAAAATGAAATGGTGATCATGATAGATCACCACACAAATCCCAACATGTTGAACACGATGAAGGCAAAGATCATTACAAACCTGGATTCCCAGTAATAAGGATGCAGTGAAGATCCAGGTATCATGCCTGTCTTAAATACAGATCCTCTAAGCTCTGCAGCTTAGGCAAAAGTTTCAGTCTCTGATTGATGATGGAATAATTTAGCACTTTTTTTGCACTAAAGCTTTTATTGGCCTGAGCCAACATGTTTGTTCTTTTTTTGTGTGTGTGGTCTTAATAAGCTGACTAATATCTTGACTAATAATTATACCAGCTGTTGTCAGAAGAGGTTAGACCCTCTTAGCAAAAGTCTGTTTCATTAAAGGTCAAGTGTTAAGATGGGTTTAGGATGTTTAGATATTGGCCCTTAAATCATTCAGGTCTCTAGTGATTCAGGCTCATTACACAGTACTGTTTTTATTGGTGGACTGATGCCAGGAAGAAACATGAATCAGTAGGTCAGTGGTTTAATCTTGGTCTAATGGTGTAGAGTGTTACTGTCCTGGGCGGAGAGCCAGCTGGAGGAGCTGCATCACACAATTGCTGCTGGCATCTCAGCTGAATCAGGGCTTTTGTGAGATTTGATCAAACTGTTGCATGCAAATGAGTATGAAGTGTGTGTGTGTGTGTGTGTGTGTGTGTGTGTGTGTGTGTCCTAAAATGAACCAAAGTCAGTGAGTAATTAAACTAATCAACTAACATTAGACTAAACTTAACATTTTAAATGACATTACATCTGACTTAAAAAGTACATACCTGAATGATTTGATAAATACAAACAACTGCAACACTTAATCATCAATGTTGTTTAAATGTTGCTTTTGACTGACTGACAGTTTGTGCAGTATTAGGAAACACCTTGTTATTGTAGATAATAATGATAATAATAATAATATCATATTATAGTATATTGATAATGATACTGATTAGCTTTAAAACCTGTCTTTCGTCGCTCAAAGGCATCACGTGTACCAAAGAGTAGACACACTAGTGATGCTCCTGTTCCTTTTTATATCTCCATGGCTGATTAGCTACAGACCAGGCTGATAGTTGGTTTGGTCGGGATTCAGTGCTGCTGAGAGAGTGCAGTAGAAAGCTCATAGGAAACAAGGGAATAAATGGAGGTGGACACTGTGATTAGATGGTCAACATCCTAAACTAACAATGTGGAATTCCACATGGTGCAGCCTTTATGCAATGACACTGTTTATAATTGTTTACAGTTAGACATGTAATAAACCTTACAGTGTCCTCAAAAATATAAAGTGACCTTTACCTGAACCAATTTGTATAAACATATTTTGCTGTGACTGGATCATAATAAAGCGATCAAAAGGATGCTGAAATAACTACATCATGATGGAGATTTGTAAAAAGTCTGAACTCATACTCTGTCACATCTGTCTGACAACAAGAAAACAACTTAAGATGTTTCTTTGGCCTTTTTTCAAGCTTTGTTTTTCATAAAGACAGCCGAAGAGTAACAGGAATGTGGGGAGAGAGAGACGGGGAATGACATGCAGCAAAGAGTCACAGATTGGATTTGAACCCTGGGCCGCTGCAGCAAGGACTGAACCTTTGTACATGGGGAGGCTGCTCTACTAACTGAGCTAAACAACACCCAAGAAAACAACTTTTAAAATGTTTGTTTGTGAACATCGATGAGGGCTGTACTAACTTTTAAGTTTATAGTAAAGTACAACTGATAGCTGGAATCAAGTAACAGGCACATTTTCAACACTTAGTCCTTGCTCATTTCTCACCAAGAAATCTCCTTGCCTGGCCTCTGTTTAAATATAAAGTAGTTGAGCAATGAGAGTGATTTATTGCCAGTCTCGGAGCACTCCTCCTGCTGGCAAACGACTGTATATCAGAGCAGAATCTGGTGTGACTTTGGGTGTTTATTCCTCAGGAAGCTTTCCTCTGCAGCTTCCCTGGGCTGCTGGTACCGGGGTCGGCTAGCAGCAGCTCTGTCCCTCCACTCTGTGGTTCTTTACTCCTTTGTCCTCATGATGAACTGAGAACAGACTGAATGCTACAGTGACTCAACATGATCTCTTGAGGCACAAGTCCAGGCAGCTTGGTTTGAACATTGATGTCAGTAGTTATCTCTGCAGCATGTCTTTGACAAAATGTCATAGTTGTTACCTCACATTCTGTCTGTCTCATATATTGAGTTTAGTTCATGTGTTCTAACTCTGGCCCGGTTCCACTATCTCTACAGCTGGTCAGGTCTAATTTTGTGAATATCTACAAGTACCTATATTTTATTGACAGATAACATAAAATATAAATATAATATTTAATGATGCATTTCATTTCACTCCTTAAACTTGACTAAACATTTGAAACGTGTTCATCAAGGGTCAACGAGTAAAATCATGCAACAAGGTGTGTGTGTGTGTGTGTGTGTGTGTGTGTGTGTGTGTGTGTGTGTGTGTGTGTGTGTGTGTGTGTGTCAACATTCAGCCAGCATCAATTGATTGATGTCGATTGATAAACTCTGTCTCCAGGAAAGTATTAGCTGGGTCAGAGCTGACCAGTGGAAATGAAAGCGAACCCTCTGTCTCTGTCTCTCTGCAGCCAGGAGCAAAGGTCCATCCAGACATTCTGGCAGAGTTGGTCCGTCCCAGCATCGACTACGTCCGCCACAAGAAGTTCCGTTCAGGGAACTTCCCATCATCACTGAGTAACGAGAGTGACCGGCTGGTTCACTGGTGCCACGGAGCCCCTGGAGTCATCCATATGTTCATCATGGCTCATAAGGTGAGACCACAGTCAGCAGTCCAACATCAGTATCTGTCTGAAGTGACCCTGTCCCCATCTCAAACACGTGAACAACAGTGGCACCTTGTGGCAGAGCTCTGCACTGCACAGACAGTATATCACAGTATATGTTGGTTAATCTTTTTGATTAAACACTCATCTTATCTGTTCACTGATGAACCTCAGAGCAAGATTATGACAAATATATGATATGAATACTCCCTCCCTGACTAAACCCCAGCTATCTTTAATTTCAAATGCACACACACACACACACAAACACTCTCACACTCACACACACACACACTGCAGTAATGCACTGAAGGCAAATTTCTTCTTTTCTTGGCCCATTAGGGAGCCACTTGGCACCTAATGTGCTTCTATTCTGGCATTCTCATTCCTCTCACTGTTGCAGAGACTGTTTGTCACCACACAGAGAACAAAGCACAATGGGAGACACAATTGCTCATCACTGGCCCGCTAATAACAGAACACATGTTCCATTTGTTGTCGCAGGAGCAGCTTTTCAATGGCTGCATGTATTTTGATCACTTCAGGTCAGCTGTTGCAGCTCTACAGTCTACACGCTGTACTCCATAGAAAACTGTTTTCATATTTCTCCTGCACCAAACAGTGATTTACAGTGCAGTGCATGATGGGTAATCGTATCTATACAAACACTGTTTCACTGAACAATAATAATTCAATAGAGCTCGTCTCATCGTGGATTTTAGGTGCCAATATCCATCCTCAAACAACCACAAGTTGCCAGGATGATCAGGTGCTTCAAGTTTAAATAACGTTGATGCCGGCAATTGGGTCCGTCTGATTGGCTGGTCGGGTGGACCTGGACCATGCCTCCGGCAGTGGAAGCCAATCAGGCATCGACGACCATACACCTGGATTTACAAACAAAAACAACATTACACACAAGGACAAACTGGGGCGAGACAGCGGTGGCCGTAACACCAATAAAGTGTATCACCCAAAAAGATGTTGTGCACTGAAAAAAATAGTCAACTTGACTGTGAATTTGAAGATTTTAAATAACTATACATAATCCACAGTGTCTTTCAAACAGTAGCCATAGTAGACACAATGATGTAATCTGCACAGGAAACAAGCATGAGCGTCACCAGTAACAGGAAGATGTCAAAGGCTGAGTGTCTCTATGGAACACTGAGCTTGTTTATGTACCATACATGATTCATGTGCTCACTTTAAAGGTGCCATGAGCACAAATCAGACAGATTTGATCATCTTGTTACTGATGTTATGATATTTACTAATCATCATGTGACCATTCAAGCTTAAATACATACACAACCATTTATTGTTATCCAAACATCCCAAACCGAACAAACAAAACACATTACCAGGGTGACATATTACCATGAAGACACTCCATATCCAGATCCAGAAATGACAAATAATATTTGTTGTTCGCTGAGTACACCTGTGTAAGTGCTCTGATTGGATTTTCTAGTTACAGTGCAGGATGGCATCACCTCTGATCATGCACTCTTTTCCAGCTCAAGTATTCCAGGAACCTTTGAAAGTGCCTATTTCATCTGTGCTTTCAAACAGCGAGCTGTCACACTGCCCAGCTTGCCCTTTTTCCAGCCTGCCCTTGTGGACTGTGACCATGGAAACCACAGAGACCTCACTGACAAAAACAACACAGGAGCTCATTTCACTGTCTGAGTTCCCTGAATTATACACCTCTGCACCAGCAGTGAACATAGAGGGGGCAGTAAATGATGTTTGCTGTAATAGTTAGTTAAACTTGTTATTTCAGTCATGTCACATTGGTCCTCTAAGAGGCTGCATGATGAGATGAATGCAGGTGATTAACCTGTAGTGTATGGTATAGGTTGTTAGGATGTAGCTGGTATCCAGTCACAATACAGAACACAGACGTCACCGGGTGGCATGAACAACATGACACAGCAGCTCCATGAATTCAGTCTGTTGGCAGTACGGACCACACACTGCTGCTTCTATAATCACATCTAATCAGACAAACCATGTTCACACTGTGCCCCAGTTTATCTCTCAGCTGCATACCAGAGTCACGAAACCAAAATGAGTAACAACGATACTATACCAGACAAAGTATCATGGTTCAGTTTTGGTTGAAGCTGATGTTTTATAGATGTTCAGTGTCTTTGAATTTTAAAGTTTAATCATCACTGCCCAGAGACATTCATTCATGTCAGAGCAGGCTGCTACATAATGAGGGCAAAATTACAGAAGATGACAAGAAGGTTAAGACTTTTTACAACATGATGAATTTACGGAATCTTTCCTGAATTTGAAGTGTCCAGTTTATAGAGCTCAGCTTGTCCTTCGACCCAGGTTTGACTGTTCGTTTGGCTTCCCTCTGTGTTTCATCAGGTGTTTAAAGAGGAGAAGTATCTGAAGGAGGCTGCAGAATGTGCTGAGGTGATCTGGCAGCGGGGCCTGCTCAGAAAAGGCTACGGTATCTGCCACGGCACAGCCGGAAACGGCTATGCCTTCCTGACCCTTTACAAGCTAACCCAGGAGAAGAAATACCTGTACCGTGTCTGCAAGGTAAGAGTCAGCCTACAACAAATGAACAGCCGAACAATTGGTGTGATCTGATCAGTCGTATGGGCAATGGAGCCCTAAATCTCACTCACTCTTCATGTAAGCGTCCTGATTAATGGTGGATGTTGGTGTTGTCATCAGGGAACCAGAAGAAGCTGTGGTCCGATATTATATATATTATATATAAATCACTGTGATACTTTGGACTACAATTCTCCAATGTATCGACTGTGCTCCAGGTGTTTTGAATCAGGACTCAACACGTCATTGTGTCTTCTATACCAGAAGTCCTCTGATGAAAGATTCTGCACAGATTGGAGTGTGCTGCCTCATCACACTTTTCATCCTGCTGTCTCTACGGCGAGCAGAAGCGGCCATTAAACCAGGAAATTAAACGCATCAAACAACAAATGAATGCTGAACTAAAGCAGACTGGAGGTGTGTCAGAAAGAAATGTGTTCACCAGAGTTCTGTAGCTCTCCATCTCTGCTTGAAGCTAAGTGGCTCAAGCCTACATTAGCCACTTCTAGCAGAACACAGCGTCTGCCACTGAGCTGTCGGCAGCCAAGTTGCATTGTGGATAATCTAAGCAGCTGAATAAAAATCTGATCAATTTGGATGCTTCTGTTAAACCAGTTCATCACGAATGTGTCAATGTTACTAGGGTGCAGTGCTAAATATAATAACATTTTTGATGACTGCCTGAGCAGTAACACATTAAGAATATGGGGTTAAAATAACGAAGTTGTCTATGTAACGACTTTATAAACCAGTAACATCATGAACCTTTGCGTGAACGCAGGTTTTTCCATTAATTTGAGTGGGAGTAGTACTGCACCCCCAGCAGCCCTGTGGCGAGTCACCCCAATGCTGGATTCTGTCTGAATGTACCCTTAAACAGCTCCTTCAGCAACAGACTGCTACTCCCACCATGTAAGAAGGAGTGCTACCACAGGTCCTTCATTCATCCAGCAGCTGTCAGAATCAGCATAAGATTTTCTATATATTTCTTATTTATGAGTCAGGCTGTACAGATGTTTATTTCTGCTGTGAGGTTGGATATTTTATTCCTGAAGGAACTGCAGGTACTATGTTGACTTTATTTCACAGGCACTGAGGTTGCTGCTTCGTTGAGACCCAACAACCTTTCCACAAACTAAATGTGGGTTTATTATTTCTGTTCTGAAAGCAGCACTGTATTAGACAGCATAATTACATTAAAATGTCATTTCATTAGCAACCACTAGCCTTAATTGGTCCACTGTCTATTAACTGGAGAGCATCATATTGTGTGCTCCTCTCCAAAGTCTCAGCAATAGAGCAGGTGAGTATGAAGTAATCCGAGGAATGTCCACAGCTTGAAGAGAAATACATGTGAAACGTGATGATGTATGATTTTCTTTGTTTTGCATCTCCTGGAGCTTGTCCAGATAAATGTCACATCTATAAACACATCATTATATTATTATTCTTCCAGTTTGCTGAGTGGTGTTTGGCCTATGGGACCCACGGCTGTCGCATCCCAGACAGACCCTACTCTCTTTTTGAAGGTATCATATATGTATTACTTAACTGCTTTGAAATTTTTCTTCCCTGGCTAGCATAACATCCTCTGAATCGATGTAATGACGTCTGTAATTCATGTCGTGAGCATTAAGTCTGCTGCTGCTACCTCCTGTTCCCTCAAAGTGCCAATTATTAAATAGCATCCTGTGTAATTGTCTTGGTAAGAGGTTAGAGTGGCCTTTCGCTAAGCTGTGATGAAGGAATTAAGGACACGACTGGCAGCACAGCAGAAAAGCTTCTTTAGTGGAAATCAACCAGCGACTTCACAGAAGCACGACATCTAATCGTCTAAGCACAAAGTCTGAGTTATTTCTTAATAATTCATTCTTAAATATGAAGACTGATAGGTGCATTAATGGTGAATAGCATGAGCTGCTTGTCTACCAGCTGACTCGTAACATCCAATTAAGTAGATTTTTTTATGTGTCATGACTCACAACTCACTACTAGTGATACACTCATGCCAACACATTGGCTGCCACTGCGCCTTCCACCACCCCAACCTCCTCCTCAAGCCCAAATGATACTTTTCACATCCACAGCATCGTGACCAAAATTTCTTCATGTGTCAAACTGAAATTTGAGGCGAGTTTCATCGTGTGCTCATGTCCTCAAATTATAGTGAACTGTCTGCATGCAACTCAGAGTTAACGAGCTCTGTCAGTGAAGTACTCAGTGTAGTAGAACAAGAACTTTACATACAGTATATCTGATGCTAAAAGAAAAGTACCTTCCTTTAACAGGCACATACATGTACATTAAATCTTAGCACAGTCCTTGCCGTTCTGAATCCTCAGCTGTTAGCTCATACAGACTTTTTGTAAATCAGTCGACAGGTTACATTGGAGGTGCTGTCTAATCAGCACACTGATCAATCTTAGAAGTTATTTCTATAAACAGATATCTGCATATGGATGGATCTGTAGGCAAGGCACTGGAGATGTTCTGTGTTCTGGTTTCCAGAGTAGGATTGACCAATCATGTTTGAGCAGGCTTTGGTTGCACACAGACAATCAGCCCCAGAGAACAAAAGAGGCAGAACGCATCGGCCCAAATGCAGTCTTAGCCTTGATATCTGCTGGCTACACAGACTGCACTTTGTAAATCTTGGTATAACTGTAGAATTTATGTATCAATATATCTTTTTCAGAATTGGAGGTATTCTTGTTTGAAAGGATGTCATGATCAGATAATTCTCTCAAGTGTCAATTTAGAAGATTGAACCATACTTCATATTACCTATTATACGCTCTCCGGCCTTTTCTCTGAAGTGTTTTTGGTTTTTATTGCATAATGTCTTCAAGGCCTTGAGCGAGCAGGAAACTAAGACCTTATCCTAGTGAACCGTGAAATGGGTAGCTGACACTGGCTAATGGATATGTTCCTTCTTTCAGGTATGGCAGGGACCATCTACTACCTATCAGAGTTGGCGAACCCTGAAGCTTCCTGTTTCCCTGCCTTTGAACTTTGACCTGCCAACTGTCAAGACTGAGGATGATGAAGAGGGACAGGACAACCTGTTTTGGAAGTGGACTTTAGTGTTTGCTTGAACACTGCACAAGGACTATTTGTGCTACAGCTTTCAGCCATGGTCAAGACGAAGACGTGACCGAATCTGAAGATCAGACTGGAACTGAGCAGAGTGCAACTGATACAAAAAGACAAAGGGAGGGTTATTTTAGGACAAAGCTACAGGTTGAATGTTGATCCAGTGAAAATAAAGCAGCAGGTGAACTGAAGAGGATTATGGCAATGGAGATTTCCCTTCTTGAAGATGAACACTTACATTGTCACAACATTGTCAGTTTTTGTGAGTCCTTCAGCTCCAAGGTCCCCTGCCATCCTCTAGTGTGTTGTTGGGGTGAAGACAAGGACCCCGTGTCTTCTCCTAACCCAATCCAATTTCTTGCCAGCTGGCATGGACACAGATGAACATACTGTACGCCCTCAGCCTTTAATATTGTAGCACCTAGGCCAAGAAAGAGGGTGTGTGAGTGGATGTGTGTGTGGATGTGTATGTGTGTGAAGTGAACTGAAGCTGTTTTGGTATTTCTATGCCTCTGCATGCTCACTGTAACTGGTTCTTGGTGCCTCATAGCCTGTCAGTGTAGTGCTGTCCTCTTCCTATATTTGTAGCTGTGCTGTCTCACTTCTTCATTTGTCACATTGTGGGTATTAGTTTCTCTGTCATCTTTCACTTCATTAACAAGTCAAACCAAGCTCAGTGCCACTTTTAAGATCACCATTTTTGTCAAGCTGACCAGTACATCAGCTGTGAAGTCAGATTGTTTCTGGACGTAGCCTCTGTTTCCCAAAATCCAAAAGCTATTGTTAGGTAGCCACTTAGCTAGTTAACCAGCTAGTTAAATGTCCCCGGACACCGAAGCAGAGGATCTTTTCCCACAATGTGACAAGTGTGTGATGAACTGAAATAAAGATTAGAATACTGTCCTGAAAAAGTTTTTATATTGGCCACCAGAAAGTCCTGAAACCAGTCCTAGCTAGCTTGTTAGCTTGCACTTAGTGGCACGCTTTGGATTTCAGTTAAGTATCAAAATACTTTAAAATAAATAATTGAGTTGTTAGTATTGCCACACAAGGATTTGATATGGCACATGATGCTTTAAATTATTTAGGGGCTGGAACACAAAAAGACTTAAATTGACCTGTGTTGGTCCTGCTCTTACTTTCCCCACCACAGCATGTGCTAATTCTGTTTGGCTTCAGTTGCTCTCTTCACCTGTAACATACTGCTTTGAACAGCTGTAAAATCAGACATCTGTCTCGTGCACACTCATGAGTTTTTAGATCAGAAATGGAATCAAGCATGGAGGCGGTGAAGCTTATTCAGTTCAAACCTGACACCTGATGTTTGAACTACTGCGTTGTTGTTTAATTAAACCAAATGGGACATGAATTTCACGAGTTTTCTTCTATGAGCCCCCAAAATAATGTCTGCATTGTCAGCTAAAACTGAAACTCCCCAACTACTATTCTATGTGCCATCTAGAAACAAGACTGGGTACCACCAGGGTGCCTGGTTACCATTTAGGCTCAGGTGTCATTCAGGTTAAGTCTCCTATGAGAGCTGTTACATGTTTTCTAAATGTTCAGTTGAATGCTAACAGTCTAGCCATTTTAGTCTAGAGTGGGCAAATGCATAAAAACAAACCCACATTTGCTCTTCTGCGTTGGGATTAATAATGTAGGATGTGTTGTGTCCACATTGCTTTGTGGAAAGTGAAAATCCTGAACGCTAATTTGAAATATGAACAACTGCAGCTAAAAATGTTTTGTAACATTACAGTAAGTGGCATAAGGGCTTATTAATGCTCAGCATGTATTAATAATATAAAAGAGTGTTAATTAAAATGATGCCAAATATATATTATGTGAATCATTATTTTATGTTTCAGTCAGGCTACAAATATATTTCACTAGCAGACCTGATTAGATCATAACGACACACAATAATGAGTGATTTGGTTTATTTAAGAAAACTAAAATTGAAGTTGTCGTGATCAGTTTTTTTTTCAGCATTAAGCTGCCTTCATTGGACTGTTAACATTAGGATGTTGACATAGTTTAGTCCAGTCAGTCCTGAGCCTAGATGGTAGCCATCATGGTCGGCGTGATACCAACAGCGAGAGGAAATAAATAAAAAATGTGTCCAATAATCCCGACAGCACATGAATGCACATAAATGCCTGATTCTCTTGCAGAGGTCTTGTCATGAATGTTTGCATGAGGATGTCACATATAAAATGTGTGTGTGTTCATCTGTCAGAGTTTGTCCAGGTTCACTGGTCCTGAAATGTTTGGTATAGATTTGGATTCTGATCCCAGTGGTGACGAGTGTTTGACCTTTGTCCTGTCTGTGTATTTGATTAGTTTTCCTCATTAAGTGACATGATAGATGTCTTCATTGTTTTTCATGCAAGGTTTGTTATTGTTGGAAATAAAGAATGAATAGAGCTCCTGTACCACCTGTTTATTGTTCTTTTTTATTATTATTTCACATAAACCTAATTCATATTTTCAGTTTCCTAGAAATGTGATCACGTTTATTTAAATTTGGGAATAATTTTGAGGTTTATAGAATTATATTTGTGTCTCAATTCTTAATGACATTAGGAGCACACATATAGAATTATGAGAATCATGAGAGAATCCTTCACAAAATCAGTAAATCCATTGTGCTTATCTCTTCTATCATCCAGATAAGCACGATCTATTAACCCCGTTAACGCTTTGTTTCAATAGTCTGTCTACAGGCAGTTCATGTCCAGAATGGTTTCATTCTGATAATAGCAGCATGTTTATCAGTGATGCATCAGCCTTTAATCTAGCACCATCGTCGGGTCAAAATTTGACCAGTATCGGCGGGCTATTGGGAGATGTTACACATATGTAACTGCATGTGAAACAGGTGTTACAGTTAACTGTGCTGCAGGTGGACCTGCCTGATCCTCCTGTGGAGATAAAGTTAGAAATATCACATCTGAAGATAACACTGTTGCTAATGCTAGCTAAGAAGCTAGGAGGCACATTAACAAATATATACATTTTTTTATTGGTTAATCAATCCATCAATTTTCTGCTGCTTCTCTGGCTCACGTTAATTAGTTAATTAGTATCACATACACTACTGTACTGACAGTTTCATTTAAATCATTTAATAAATACTAATAGGCCAAATCCGACTTTCTTTTCATTTGTTTTTTAAAAGACTTCTGAATCGGAGGAAACATCCATCTCATCTACCTCAGCTATGCTTTAGTCTGCTTTTCATGACAAAAGTTATCTCATGACACTAGAGCAGGTGTAGACCGTACTCTCTATAATATTATTTACAGAGACTCAACAGTTCCCACCATGAGCAAGCATATGGTGACGGTGGCAAGGAAAAACTTTAAGAGGCTGAAGCCTCAAGCAGCCTGGCTCATTGTTAGGCTTGGTCACCATGTTAAACATGAAATATGAGGATGTTAGTGTGGTGGTGCTCACACAGCTAGCATGGCTTGGACTATAAATATTGTCTTTGTTAATATTTAGCTTTTATTGATATGCTCACAGAGATGTCGATGCTGCTATGTGTTTATTATGAAGCTGTTAGCAGTCTGCAATATGTTGATATTGTGTCCTCCTCGTGTAGCATTTGCTTTTACCTGCGAAAGAGAAATAAGGTGTTTGAAGACACTGTTCATTTTATAATATAGTACAACTGTGAATAATTACCTTCCAGTAAATCCATTAGACCGTATCACATTTTATCAGAAGTGAGATTTATTTACATATTTCACAATGTATAATGGTATTTTACGTTGAAAGCTTCAGAGCAAAAGAAAAGGAGAGGATAAAAACAGCAGAGAGGACATCGGGTTAAGATGATTCCAGTACCTGTTGCATAGTTTGACATGATTAAACAGAATACCTGCTTCTCTAATATTGTGCTGTGTATTCCCAATATTGAACAGCCTGAGACTAAAGAGACTTCAGCTGCACGCAGTCCTGGTCTCATTCTAAAACCTGCTACTGGTTTCCTGTGGGAGACCACAAACCAGATTGGAGTGTGGAGGGTCTCTAAAGTGGTCTTCCATTGACTTTACAGAGGTATATGCACTACACATTCACAGTGAAACATCACTAGATGTCGAGAGCAGGATGGACCAGGACGGAGTCTGAGGGAAAATCTCATAAAAGACTGATTCAAAGTAAAAACAGGCTGAGAACCAAACAAAGGAGCTAATACAGGTTTACCTTTACAACCCAGCATGGTGCCATTCATCGCTTTTTTTCCTAATTTTGTTGGCTATTAAGTCAGAATTATGAGACACTAGGTCAAACTCATCTCATAATTATGAAATAATATCTATAATTATGGTTTAATGATTCATAATGACTTGGTATCAATTAAAAGTGACTAAGTAATTGAGTAATTCAACTTTCTAAGTTTCTCATAAGATACAAAGTCATATTTATAAGAGTGATGATGAGCTCTCATAGGTTTGAGATACTAAGTCATAATGACGACACACTGAGATATCCTGAGTCGTAATAATGAGAAAAAATATTCATTAATAAAACTTTATTAGCATATTTAGCACCCCAATGAGGTCAAAAGTCCTACTTGTGTAAGAAATGACAAAAAAGCGTCCTCTGAGAGAGCACATTCATCCTCTGAGGAGCAGAAGGTGGAAGCATATTTGTGCCATAAAACATTTTGGATTTTACTACAACTATACTGGCAAATTTTTTTATTTATTTTTTAAACATTATTTAGCCATGCAAGCCACAAAATAAAGGTTTACTTCCCTTAAAAAAAACAAGACACCAACAGCCAAATGTCAACAGCCTGAACAGGTCAAGGTCCTCAGTTTGCATCATGAAACAACGGGCCTCATATGGGACTTAAACAAACACATGTGTGTGCTGTGTACCAGTGATTCAGCAGCTTCTCCACCCTCAGATTTAAACTGAATGAATCAGAAATGAATTTTGTGTATCATCACTGAGAGGTTGTTGTACGAGGCCCGTTGTTGCTGCTTGTTGAGGGAGTGTATCAACGGGGTGGCAGCAGGGACAAAACTATGCTACAGAAAGAGCTCGGCTACCTTTTGAAACTACCACATCTTCATCTAGGTATTTATTGCAGCACAAAAGTCCAAAAGAGAACCGAAAAGCACAAATTACTCCACTGGAGCAGTCATTCTTCAGCTAAATGGCACATCACTCTGTACAAACTCCTTTTTACAAACACAAGCTAGAAGGAACCACGAGTAATCTGTGTAAATTTGACAAATATACTTGTGTGCTCTTTGTGTACTGAATACAAACTGACTCTACATGTCTAATGACACATTTAGAGTCAGTTCATATTCAGATTTCTGATGGGAATTGTGATTTTTTTTTTCGGCATGAAATTGGAACTACACATTGTGCAGCCCTGAGCCAGTCCCTTTTACGACCAAACCACAGATCCCCTCCTAAAATGTCCTCCAGGAAGAAAGTTAAGAACATAAACTCACTGCCGGACATACTCCTCATGACTTTAAAGCTGTGGCGACTGGGAAATAAAAAGAAATCATGATTTAGTACGATTTATTTATAGATCTCACCAAAGATGGTGCGGATTGCTCAGTGCTGCCACCAGTGGCTGGATGCTATACTGCAGCAACAGTGATTAAAGGTCCTTATTTGTTTTCATGTCGAGAAATAGATGAAAATATTGAGACCACTCCCATGTCTGTCTAATACATACATAAAAATACAGCCAGCAGCTGGTTAGCTTAGCATAGCATAAAGACTGGGTGTAGGTGGAAACAGTTAGCCTAGCTTTGTTCAAAGGTAACACAATCCACCTAGCAGCACCTCTAAAACTCATGAATTAAGACGCTTGATCAGGACCAGTTGCCACTTAGTTGCAACTACTTTGCTGGTGGGTGGTTTTTGTTTTTGGAGGCTAGCTGTTTCCAGTCTAAACAAAGCTTTCTTTGTTAGCATAAGTCATGGTTGTTACTTCAGTCACCTGTCCTGTTTCAACATACTTTCCAAAACACATTTTATGAGCAGATCTGTTACATACATGTTCAAGATATTCTTTATCGTCCTGAATGAGGACTACACATGGTTGTATGTGTGTGTGTATCTGTCTAGACTCGGGCATGAAATGTGTGCATAGGACAGGAGTGACATCAGGCTCCAGCTGCCTCTTCTTTCATTATTCATGATGTCCTGCTGAGAGCATTCAGCTGTTTAACCTCCAGACAAGATAACTTTATCTCTCACTCTCATATCCACACTAGCACACACCCCAGGGTGGATGTATAAAAGGATGTCCAACTATGTGCATTACCAAATAAGTTAATGAATAGTGATTAAATCTTATTTTTATCATTTACATGCTGCCCTGAAGTCAAGTCCATTAATAAATAAAGTTTAATCCTCATTTCATGTTTCTAACCGTCTTGTCCTTGCAGAGAGTTGGATGATCTGTGATACATTTTGGATGTTTCAAACTTTGCAGCTTGCAGTGAAACGGTTTGGAGGCAGATAAACTGTGTGCATGTTGTTTCTGACCATGTTCACAAACTGAACAATCCTCATCCGTATGCCAATCTCAGTTTATCCTCCTTGGCTCCTTTTTTGTCATTTTCACTGAATATTTTGAATGACTGTGTTAAAAAAAACATTATTGGATTGCAGTTAAGGTTTGATTCACCCAGGGAGAAACTGTGTTACCATGACAACATTACTGCGCTTTTCCTGGATTGTGAGAATTCTGTTTTTTACCTCGGATTTCATTTCATTCATTTAAATGAAATCCAAGGTAAAATATATTCCATATTTTACCTTGGATGCACTGAAATGTTTATCGCAGCAACTTGAAAGAAGAATCTAGATGTTTGCATAAATCCTAAAGAGAAAACCAGCTCAGATAATGTGAATGGCCAAACCGAGGCAGCTGATTTTCTTTCTTCTAGATTTTCATCGTGGAGAGATGATGTGAAGTAATGTTTCCTAAAGCTGGCCTGAGCCAAGCACGAGGCTGTTGGCACGTAACAGCATTCAGCAGGAATGTCAGCTGAGGGACATGGATCACTGCTGCAGCTCCACACAACACAGTCAACCACTTCTCTCCTTCCTCATATCGTTTTCGATACCACTATATAGATTTGTTTATGGCAACGTGCCCCTTCAGATTTATTGAAATTTGACCTAAATATTTATGCATATGTACATGCAGCTGCACCCAGATGGAATTTTGCTGATAGCATCCCACTAGTTTTAGTGTTTCACTTGCTATGCTAGCTGCACTGCGCTAATAAGTAGCTCTGGACAGCATCGCTGCGTTAGCTGTCAGAGAACTATAATGTTGATCACATCAGAGACAGCTGCCGTCGAGTCAAGTTATGAACATGTGGCAGAATCAGGATACACCCCAACCCGGTATCACACCAAAGCCACATAATCCACGCGTCGCATTTTTTAACACATGCTCATTCTACTGTCAATCAGCAATTATATATATGAAATATAAATAAAAATGACCTATGCTCTGCTCAGTGTTTCTGCATCTTAAGGGAAGTTTCTCCTTGACACTGTTGCCAAATGCTTGTTCATGGTGGGCATTGTTGAGTCTATGTTAATACTATTATAGGTAATAACTAAGCTCCTGCTTGCTGATGTTTAAGCAATAGAAGTAGTTACTTAGAAGTTCGGCTTACGGAAAGATTGTACTTCGTTGCTATTCATACTACTGCTGGTGGTGTACCTTTCTACACGTGAGGAAAAGAGTGACACTGACACGGTATCCTCTAGCGGATACACACTTGTCATTTTTATGTCCCATTTGCCAGCTGAACAGCAGCGACACACCAGTCATCAAAGTGGCATGTTATCAGCAGCTTTCCATCTGTCTGACTGTGTGAACTAAAGCTTCACTGCAGCTAACACGACAACGAGCCGGAGACTGCTGGAGTAGCTCATTATTTCATTACGTAACTGGACTACATATACTGTCATAAAAAATGTATCAAGAAGTTATCATTTAGTAAATAGCTCATCTTGCAGTAAAATGCTGGATAGAAAATCAGATTTTAACATCATGTACACAGATGGTCTTTTTCAGAATTGTGTGTTTGATATGTTTTTCTGATGTTCAGACCAAAATATTTCTATTTGTCCAGTGAGACCAACAGTATCCAGCATTTTAACACATCATGAGTTTGACTGTTTTGCACTCTCATGGTTGCATTGGGAGGGTGGTGTAGACGGGTGAATCCAAAAACCTCGACCTGAACGGGTCCATCCTCGCTCATCTTCAGTTCAACAAAGCTGGCATGGTCACTGTACACATACATCCACAAACATCAAGAGAAACTGAAGCACTGCAGCTGAAGCAGTGTGTGTGAGTGAATGAGAGTGTGTCTGTGCATTTAGATTCTGATCATTGTGCCTCTTTTGGTCTTTTTCCAGGTCTTACGTCCACAAACAGTTAAGCCACAAACGATTGGCAGGCTTTCATCTTATTTTATCTTTCTCCTGATAATTCAGCCTCCTTCCTTCCTTCCCTTTTTCCTTGTCAAGTTCCGTCTCCTTAGTTCCTTGCAGACGTTACTTCTTGTCACTGTTTTGAAATATTTGTTCGTAGGGTGGAGGTGGGTGGTTGCAGTAAGACGGAGGTGGAGGATAGGAGCCCATCATCATATGTGCAGGTCCAGGTTGTGCCGGGTATGCTGGGTGTGTCATAACCCCTGGGTCGCCTGTCATCCCATTGACCCCGAAGCCCTGCATACTTCCTGGCTGCTGGGAAACTGGAAAGAAGAGACACATCTATCATTGGCTTCACTTGCTCCATCTTTATGAACACATGCCTGCATATAAATCAGAATCTGTAGGTGAGGGTAAAACGTTGGCATCGGAAGCATCTGTAGTCTGAGTAGTATTGACCAATCATGTTTGAGCGAGCTATGTTTGAATGCAAGCCAGCAGTCCATGTAAAGAGCATAAGAGACAGATTGTATTGGCTGAAATGTGACCTCGAGTTAGCTTTTTATTATACGTTCAGATGCAGATATCTGTTTACAGAGATTAGCTGATAACAAACGAGTAGAGTCTGGATTGCCTTAAGCAAACGGGTGGTAAAGCCAGGCGTCATTCATTGGAGGAACGCAAGGGTCGTGAGGTAACATATGTTTGTATAAGGACATCTAAGTAGGCAGGTGCAGTACTGGAGACTACTTTGTAGTCAGCATTAGTGATCTGAATTTAATGTGGGCTGCAACACGTAGCCAGTGGAGCTCGATGAGCAGCGTAACGTGACCCTTTGGGTTGGTTGTAGACCAGGCACGGCGCCACGTTCTGGATCATCTGGAGAGATGCAGATGATCAGGCTGCAGGCTGGGAAGCCTGTCAGGAGGGCTTTACAGTAATCGAGTCGTGAGATGACCACAGCCTGTATTAGTAGTTGAGTAGCGGAGAGTATGGAGAGAGCATCACAGAGACGTGGCTGGCTTTGGCAGAGACAGAAACTAGTTATGACTTCCTCTCTGAGACACCTTTCTAGTATTTAGTCCACCTACAGAATTTAGTTTTACATGGTGGTTATTATTAGAGTGCTCCGTCCAATTTTCTGCTTGGCTGACTGACAGAGAAAAACTCCATTCATTTAAAGAGGCAGAGAGTTTTATCAGCTGCCCTACTTTCTCCCAAAATCTCAAGTTTTAAATGAAGACTCCGTCAGGGTTCATTGGTTTTCATGAGCAGAAGTGCTGCTTAAGAAGACATTTTGGCTGAGGTCGACCAAATACTGAGTATCCATCTTTCATTTCCATTTTCTTTGTAATGGCCAATTGTATCGATCAAAGGAGGACAGATGAACTGACACTGACATTGCCACCCAAGGCCTTTCCACGACCAGCAAAAAACCAAAAGGCATACAGCATTTCCTGAGAGACTCACTGATGGGACAGTGTTGCTATTGGTTGCTCAGCCAAGTTGCAACACAACTGCTGTATTGTTTTAACGCATCTTAGACGTCGCGTTTGCTTTTCATCTGTGTGTCTGAATCCTGCTGTACCTGGTGTGGTGACAGGGTGCCTGGTGAAGGAGACGTTGAAGGCCGGCTCGTCTCTCAGGGGGGACGGATACATCCTTCTCCGGATGAAGAAGCCAGCACCGCAGCAGAACAATACCCCCATCATCAGCAGCACCCTGAGTGACAAACACAGCACGAGGAAATGTTTGTGTCTGATGACAGTTTGAATACGTTGTAAATATGATCTGCCACACAGAGCCATGACCAGTTGCACACAGCAGAAAAATTGTCTCCTCATGGACTTCTGTCATGCAGAAACATGCAGTTCAATAATGTCTGTGTGCAGATGTGCTGACACTAAGCACATTTTATTGGTTTAAAGTTTCTGATTTCTGCTGCATCTGTGGTTGTTTTGTTCTGAACACAATAATCCACTTTAATACATCTACTGACCAGACAGGTTCACGAGGTAACATGACTGCAGAGAAACTTAAACTGTGTGTCTCATTTAAAGGATTCAAGCTGGCGAAAAGCTGATGCAGACAATAACTCTGTAGGTTCAAATTCATCTCATGTTTAGGTTCCTAAAAGGCTTCGACATATAGAAATCTATACTTTCTGTATCACTGACAGACAAACATGAATCTACAATGAGAGTGAATATACTGTGACAGAAAGCTAGCAGGTAGCTGAGTGTTATCAAGTTGAACTACAATGACTGATGATGATGCTAAACAAAGAAGAACATCACTTCATCAAAGATGAAGCACCTTAAATCTCTGAACTGTGAAGCTGCCAATGCAGCAGATATCATCATCAGACACTCGGCAGCAGTGGGAGGATCTCGACTGCATCATCCTAACTTTTCTATTTGTGCATAAGCGAGATACTAGTTTTGGTGGGGCAGTGCTGGATGTTATGGTGTCATTGAAAGATTATATCTCCTGCTGGAGATTTGCCTAACAGTAGTTCTTAATAATACAATACTACAGGCCACGGATGATATCAAAATATCAACCAGCAAAACAAATTTCCAGAAAAAAAACACAGAAAGATAAATGTGTAAATGTGTCATTTCCAAAATTTTCTTTTATTACAGACACACTTTGATACAGCGTTGCTTCGAGCTACCTAACATGAGAAGAAATGGCAGCTAGTAGCATAGTAATATCATGAACCCAGACTACATGGAGTTGGTTCTTGAGGTAGTGAGACATGACTACATGACCAAACATCAATTTTAACCAACAGGTTAAAGGCAAACAGCCTCCATCCCCCCATAAAAAAACAAAAATGTTAGCATAAATGAAGTCCCTGCTGGATAGTTTTTTTAAGTAATGTCAGCATGCTATCATCAAAATACACCCGACACTGCATACAGTGCAGTCGATCCATCAGATGTGTGAAACCTCATATTGCAGTGTAAACAGGCAAAGCTTCACTCGTGGAGAATGAATCATATTACAGGATTAAATAAGTCGGCTATTGTTTATGAGCCAAACAAAAAACATCCACCTCTATGAACAAGTCTGACAAATGTTAGCACGATTAAAGTCTGTGTAAAGAAAGAAAGAATAAATATGTGTTCTGAATTTGTCAGACTTAAGAAGAAAGTGTTATTAACCACCCAGTCAAATTTGAATGATTAAAATTATCAACATGTTTATGAAATGAAGTGTAAAAATGAATGTTAAGCTCCAGGACTGTAGGGGCGTGTCCTCTGAATGTGCTGACGCCCACTCATGTGAGCAGTCAAGCAGCCATTTTGAAGCGACTGAAACGTGTCAGATGAGTTGAGAAAATGACATGACTAACTTTGAAACACTCTGAGTGAGATGAATCCATCTCTGTCTCTCTGCTAGAGGTGCAGGGGTATGCTCAGGGTGGCCTCAGCGTGTCATCGAGCCAACCTTTAGAACCGCCCACAAAATCCTGGACTGAAAACTGGTGAAAAACTGTTTGAACCTCTAACTCCACATTTCAGTAATGTATTGTTCAAAGTCTTTTCACGTGTTTTCAGCAACTATTTTCCAACATATTTAATGTATTTAGAAAGAAATCTCAGAATTGCCTTTACACTGACTTTAAATGAAGAGACATTAACAGCAGAAACAGGCATCCATCCCTGTAAGAAAGAACACACAGGCGGAGCTGGAACTCACCAGAAGTACCATAGTCTCTGGATGGACAGAGCTCTCACACAGCAGCGAGTCCCACAACAGTCCTCATAGGAACGACATCTGCAATAAAAAAGGCAAACAGCCATGAGCAATAGCATAAATACTATTATCCTGTGAATACAGAGATACAGAGAGAGAGCGCTGCAGTTTGGTGGCAAATGATGCTAGTACAATGCTGTAGCTGTATTGTATTTTACAAATGGCTTTCTGAAACTTTAAACCTTAATATAATTTGTACAGGTGTGTGTGTGTGTATGTATAATTTTAGACAGACAAGGTCGTATCAACACAACACACAGTGAAAGAAGCTAGATGACTTGAGAGGAAAATGTGAGGACATGGAGGGGAGAATGAGGAGAGGCAACATAGCCAGGATCTAGCTCGCCCACAGCAGTTGCAAAACAACTTAAAGAAGTTTGTGGTGGAGCGCTGACGTGGCAAGGACTGGGGAAACTACACCATGAAGGAGATGCCATGGCCATACTGATGAGGCGGAGGAAGATGGAGATAGAATTGCCATATCCCCAGACTACACAGTTAATGGAGAGCGGCTTTCACAGATGTCAGGAAGATGCCGGGAGTTGCCTTTGGAATATTTCTTCCTGTTAGATTTCGCATTTCCCACAACAACGAGGAGAAGGAGTCTTGATGCTGGTGAAGCCATGGACTACGTAAAGAAAAAAGTCATCACAACAACTGAGAGCGGAGAATTTACGGTACTTGGCCTTATTCAGCCTGGGAGGTAACACATGAGCGTGTCCTATGTTGCTTCAGACAGTTGAAGATCAATCTGAGTATTTTATTTCTCACTACTGCCTTGGTTATGTTTAGTCTATTTAAAGTAGCAGAGTGAAGGTCCTCCCTGGTTGTTCGTGTATAGTGTGCTCAGGTGTGTATTTTATGTGTGCACATCACATGGAAATGGGAGTCAGCATGAAAACTCAGGTACACGGTCATGTATTCAGGTTATCATTCCTTGCTGGCTTATAGAAACTATGTAACTACTTTGGTTACACATACTTTGAGGAAAAGTCATTGTTATAGTTTCTATATTTCACTGTTATTCTGTTGGAGCCAGAGTGATAGGTATTCTGTTTGGCTCTACGTCCAAGCAAAGGTGAACACTTGAGCACTCTGAGCTGCAGCCTGGACCTTGAAGCCCAACTTTCCTCCACCCTAATTCCTTTAAACAGAGCCCATGATGTAGCCATGCTCCTGGTGTACTTTCAAACCTGCAGGGGGGAACCTGTAAGCTAGCCCTATAGCAACCACAATCCAATGGGACAGTCTCTGTCGGGATAGTGGCTTCCCCTTGTGGGGCGTGGCCCAAGACACAAACAGCTGATCGGTTCCCCGAAAGCTGGCTGTCCTGTTCACATACACACATAATGCACGCACAGGGCACAGCCATATGAACACCGGGTTGGGGGGCGGCAGTAGCTTAGTCCATAGGGACTTGGCTTGGGAACTGGAGGGTGGCCGGTTCAAGTCCCACATGGACCAAAAATATGGAAGGTGGACTGGTAAAGCGGCATACCAACGGATGCTGGCCCACCGGCTTATCCCCCAAGCCTATGTGGCATGCTGAAATAGCAGCCAGATACACCTTGAGTGTGGAAAAGGCTTTACCCGTTTCCAGCAGGTCTTGGAGAAAACAGAGAATGTCCTGCACTGAAAGAATACGTCTGGCCTCACACCACTCCTCAAACACTCGCCACTTACAACTGTATAATGAGCGAGTGGATGAAGCCCTCGCACACTGAATAGTGTCGATCTGAGGCAATCCAACAGCGCCCAAATTCAACCTCTCACGGGCCAGGCCCAGAGATCCACCTGCTCTAAATGGGGGTGGTAAATCTCCCCCCCTGCCTGAGACAAGAGGTCCCTGCGCAGCAGCAGGGGCCAAGGTTGGCCTGGTAGTAACTGAACTATCTCCGCTATCCAATGTTTGTACGGCCAGTGTGGGGCCATCAAAATCAGCGGCAGGCCCTGAGCTCTCACTCTGGTCAGTGTGGGGGAGATCAGACTGAGTAGTAATTCAACACTCATAGAACCAGATGAAATTGCAAGGCCTTTTGCTGAATTTTATAAATCTCTACTATATTACTGGAAGATACTACAGGGACAATATCAGACGACTGTTAAATTTGATGACCCACTCAGAGACTCAGAAGTATCCTAGCAATACCTTTTCTGAACATTGAAACAATTCCAATTTGGCGTTTTATCTCCTGTGTAAAAGTATGTTTGTTTGACATTCACACATTTGGTAGAACTCTTGTCGGAGGCTGAAGACAGATATACTGGTGTTGTTCCTGAAGCCCTATGATGGGTAAAGGACGAGGTTCAGTAACCTTTTACTTGGATTGGTTGTGTCAAAAGTGTCATGAGATAACTTTGTTATGATATGGCACTATATAAATAAAATTTAATTTAATTTAATTGAACTGAATTTAATATGCTCCAAAGTTCATCTGTCTCCGCAACAAATAAGATGTTGAAAAAGACTTTATAGAAGTGCACTGAAGTGCTGTATATGTCCCAACTTTGCAGTATGAAAGAGCACTGTTAGTAGATACATTAGTACAAGAAACAGCTTTTAATATTTTTCACTGCCACTTTGTCACAATACAGCATCCCTATGAATTATCTATAACATGTAGAACAATTCACTCACAATTTACATCCGGTGACAGGAAGTAGTAGGCCCTTTTATTCAGAAAGTAGTGTGGCAGTGCTGGGGTTGGAAAAGCATATCTGACTTTAATGAAGGAGCCATCCAGTCACAGCACTGCAATTAACATACGCCTTTTTAATTAACTGTAACTACATAAACCAAACTGCAGTTGTAATGTACAAATATTGTAGAAAGTGAAAGTTTCTGCAGAAAATTTGGCCATTTGGGGGCAGCGGAACAAGCTGTAACACAACTCTGACATATTATCAACTTATGAAGTTCTTATTGATAACCTGTTGCAAATAGCTGCTTAGTTACATATACAGGAGACACAGAGCAACATTTGTTTGAGGTTGTGTATACCTCATGAATATAAGTCCAATATTCACTCTCTTATAGTGCTTGATTTTAACCAACCTCTGAGAAAAATATATTCACCAGCTTGTCATTGTTTGGTGCAGGGCAGGCAGCAGCTGCCTGGTCAAAGGGAAACTCATATTTTTCAACCTGGATTCCAAGTCTTTGTGTTTAAGTGACTGATGGAGACAATTGAAATCAATGTAGTACTGAGCTAAATAATGTAGCCACAGACACTAAATGTAACTTTGGAGCAGTCAAGCACCACCAATGTATGTATGTTCATTAAAGGTGTTTTGTCACTGACAGGCTCAGACTATTATTATAAGTTTCTGACAACAAGAAGCCCACAGAGATAGACAGAGACCCCTTCCTGCATCATACATAATCATCTAAACCATTGTTCTTATCAAATATTGATGATTGCAGCTTTAAACACTGGTCAACAGGGGAAAGAAGACATGACGGAGGAAATGACTAGAAGTTTTCCCACTCCGGTTGCAGAGAATTACCTCCTGCATGTTTTATTGCAGAACAGAGAGCCTCAATATAGCACACTGACATTTCCTCCGCTATAACTGGCCTCAACGCAGCAGACACAAGCGTATTATAATGTTGCCATTCATCACATTTTCTGCTTGGTAAACAAAACTCTGAGAAGTTTTGTTTTAAATGGCAGGCCCAGAAAACTGGAGCCAAATATTCAGAAGAGAGGCCAGTGTGATTGATCAGTCTATGGAGAGCAGCGGTAAACCTGCATTAATACAGCCGAAATAATTACAAGTGTGTGTTTGTGTGTGTGTGTGTGGTGTGGTGTGTTGTGTGGTGTGTGTTTGTGTTGTGTGTGTGTGATAAATGACTGTGGGTAGCTGGCATGACGGTGCATACCTCAGACTCTCAGACAACACTAGTCTGGGATGAGCAGCATTGTCCCTGAATCTTTGCATATAATATATATAATATATATTCTTTGTACTGCAGGCAAGAATGACATTATAATTTAGAACATCATGATTCTCTGGGCACCCACAAAATTTGCACCAACAGGGCTGGAGCCAATAGAGCAGACACTGGGTGAGAGTCAGGGTAGGAGTTCAGTTCATCATAGCAAGACAGAAAAGCATTCACAGGATCCTTTCTGGTAATCATGAGTTGGTAACTCATATTTTTGAGTAAGGCCAACATACAACAGAAAGTTTATACAGGAAGTATAATGTAGTATTATACTACAGTATAGTATTGTCACAATCCACTCCGGTCCCCTGCTTGCTTTCCCTCTTACTGCACCCAGTAACTTTCCACTCACCTGTCCGCCCGCCTCCTCATCAGTCACCATGGTTTTCTCCGCTCCCACACTGCTCCTCATCAGTAATCAACCCTGTATTTAAGCACCAACCTCCAGACAACTTTGCCAGATTGTTTTCGCGTCATGCAAGTCTTTCCAGCACTTTGTTGGACTGATCTCCGTTGCGACCCTGCCTGCCTTTGATCTGCTCGTCTGTCTCTGCCCCGGTAATCACCTAGCTTTTCGTCCCCGACCACGAGTTCTGCCTCATGTTTCTGGTGTCGTCTGCCTGTTTTCCCTGGCTGTTTGGAGGTTTCCCGGGCAGTCTGTCCCCTGCTCCAGTTCGTCCACAGACTCTCCGATGAACTCAGGACTTATTCCCTCTCTCTCACCTGCCATATCGCCTGCTGTGGTTTTCCAATAAGGAACATACTTAGTATCCCTTGCTGTTGTGCTGCATTTGGGTCCTACACAAGCCCGTTTCAGTACAATCTGGCCAAAGCATGGATCCAGCACACACGCTTCGCCAGAGCTACGCCTGGAGAGGGTGGAGAACATTCTCCCGCGACACGAGGCATTGTTGCTTCCACCACAGCCGAGGTACGCCAGGCTACCGTCACTCAACAACAGGCTGCGCTAACCAGGAGCAGACATAGCGGCATTAGCTTCACAATCCAACGCTCACTACTGTGCTCTCACAGAATATGGTCCAGAACCTACCTGCAACAGCGCCTGCTGCCGTACTCCAACCAACGCCCCCTGGTCAGTTTGAACCCCGAGGGGGCTCCGAACGTTATGTGGGGAAACCCAGGTCGTAATCCGTTTATTACGAACTGCTCATCTGTTCGCCTGCAGCCCACACACATTCGCCTCTGAGGAGGCCAAAGTGGCGTTCACCAAATTAATCACCTCACGGGGAGGGCCGCCTGTGGGGAACCCTGAAGGAACGTCAAACTCCTGCTTGCAGCTCCTTCAGAGACTTGCTGGTGAGTCCGGAAGGTTTTTGGCCCACCTTCCCAGGGTCCAGTGCTATGGGCGTCTCCTGAACCTCCAACAGGGGGACTGCTCCTGGCTGACTACTCTATTGACTTTCGCACCAGGGCTCGCCAGAGTAAATGGAACACCGAGGCCCAGTGCGACGCCTACCTACAGGGGCTTGAGGAGTAAGTAAGGACGCTGGTGTCATATGATCTCCCTGCCACTTTGGATGGCTCATCGAACTCACACGGCGGTGGGACCGACGCATCAAGCCAGGCGGGAGGAAGACGAAGCGAGGATGTTGGGCCCTCTTCCTTCCCAGTTCCGTGCAGTACCGGAGGTATCCTCTTCCCGGCCTGAACCTCCGAGGGGAGATTCAGAACCTATGCAGGTTGGCAGAACCACTCTGTCACCAGAGGAACGAGCGTCGTCAAAGACACACACATATGTTACTGTGGACAGACGGACACTTGCTCCAGGTGTCAGCAAAAGCCAGGTCTCACCAGTAGCGAGGGATGTACGGTGAGTCCGACCTCTGAACTGTCCCTCAGAAACGCCCCTCCTTGCCATGTGTCGCCTGCTGTACCAGGGGGCTCCCACTCCCTTGCCGTCTTCATTGACTCTGGCGCGACGTTTATAATGAAGAGCTGGCCCAGCAGTTGGAGTAGAAAGGTTCCGCTGCCTCAGCTGTCCCGCCAACGCCGGACGTCACCTGCTGGGGACCGTCACTCATCAGACTGTTCCAGTGCAGATGCTTCTCTCGGCAACACCACGAAACTATCCGTTTCACATCTTGGACTCTCCGCGTATCCCACTCATTTTGGGATATCCCTGGCTCCGGCGCCACAATCCCCACTAGACTGGGCGACGGGAGCCATTCGGGCTGGAGCCGGCCTGTCACCAAGTCTTCTCAAGCAGGCCTCCGTCCTCAGTTCAGGCCCTGCACCCCGTTGGCTCCTGATCTGGGGGTCCCGCAGAGTACCACGATTTCGGGAGGTTTTCAGCAAGGCAAAGGCGACCTCTTTGCCTCCCACCCGTCCATATGACTGTGCCATAGATCTTCTACCCGGCACCAGTCCTCCCGAGGTCGTCTATACTCCCTGTCCGCACCAGAGAGGAAGGCCATGGGGACTACATTAACGACTCCCTGGCGGCTGGCATCATCGTCCTCATCCTCCCCTGCTGGAGCGGGGTTTTTTTTGTAGGAAGAAGGACAAATCATTGAGGCTGCATCGACTACCGCGGCTCAACGACATAACGGTGAAGAATCGGTATCCCCTCCCTCATCTGTCTCGCCTTTGAACTCCTGGAGGGGGTACCATCTTCACCAAACTGGACTCGCAACGCCTACCAATGGTGCGATTGGAGGGCGACGAGTGGAAGACCGCATTCAACACACCTACTGGACACTATGAATACCTGGTGATGCCTTTTGGCCTCACCAACGCCCCCGCCGTCTTCCAGGCTCTGGTCAACGACGTGCTCCGGGACTGCTTAACAGCGTTCTTCGTCTACTTGGATGACATTCTAATTTTCTCCAAGACCAAGGAGGACCACATCCACCATGTTCAGGGGGTTCTTCAACGGCTCCTGGAAAACTCGCTGTTTGTTTAAGGCAGAGAAATGCGAGTTCCTGCTCCCTCAGTCTCCTTTCTTGGATACATTGTCGGCCAGGGGACTCCAGATGGATCCAGCCAAGGTCTCTGCCGTCGCCGCCTGGCCTGTTCCTGACTCCCGGAAGCAGCTACAAAGATTCCTGGGGTTCGCCAATTTACCGTCGTTTCATTGGGGATACGCACGGTGGCAGCCCCTCTCACAGTCTCTCACCTCCTCCAAAGTCTTCAGCTGTCTCCCGCCGCCACAGATGCCTTCCAGACCTCCAAGAATCGCTTCACCTCTGCGCTATCCTGCGTATGCCGACCCCAAGAGACAGTTGTGGTGGAAGTAGAGGCCTTGATGTCGGGGGTGGGGGCTGTCCTGTCTCAGCGGGCTACTGATGACCAGAAGCTCCACCCCTGCGCCTTTTTCTCTCGATGCCTGACTCCCGCAGAAATGAACTATGACATTGGAAATCGGGAGCTTCTGGCAGTCAAATTGGCACTGGACGAGTGGCGTCACTGGCTGGAGGGGGCCGAACAACTATTTCTCGTATGGACAAACCACAAGAACCTAGAATACATCAGGTCAGCCAGAAGACTGAACTCCAGGCAGGCCCGCTGGTCCCTCTTTCTCACCAGATTCAATTTCACTCTCTCCTATCGCCCGGGAACCCACAACGTTAAGCCTGACGCCCTCTCCCGCCAGTTCCTGAAGGAAGAGGAAGAGGTTTCCACGGCAGCGGACACCATCCTTCCCTCTGCCCGCCATTACATGGGGGGTTGAGGAGAGAGT
Source organism: Larimichthys crocea (assembly GCF_000972845.2). NCBI lineage: Eukaryota > Metazoa > Chordata > Actinopteri > Sciaenidae > Larimichthys > Larimichthys crocea. Next base: position 19,467,247 of record NC_040033.1, on the reverse strand, counting down.
TAGGACGGCGCTGGAGGAGCAACCAGGTCCCAGCGCCTGTCCCCCCAACCGGCTCTTCGTCCCGGTCCACCTCCGTTCTGAGGTGCTCCAGTGGGCCCACAACACGCACCTCACCTGCCATCCAGGGATCCAGAGGACCAAGGAGGTTCTTCAGCGCCGATTCTGGTGGGACTCCCTGGACCTGGACACCCAGTCAAGACCTGCCCTGTCTGCAACCGGAACAAATCCTCCCACCAGGCTCCTGCTGGTCACCTGCTCCCGCTTCCAGTTCCCCATCGTCCCTGGTCCCACATATCTCTGGAGTTTGTGACCGGTCTACCACCTTCTCAAGGACACACCACTATCCTTACCGTGGTAGACCGGTTTAGCAAGATGGCCCACTTCATTCCCCTGCCCAAGCTCCCTTCAGCCAAAGAGACTGCTGAACTGGTCCTCCAGCACATATTCCGGCTCCATGGTCTTCCAGTCGATGTGGTCTCTGACCGAGGACCGCAGTTCTCCTCGGTCTTTTGGAGAGAGTTCTGCTCTCTCATCGGGGCCACGGCCAGCCTGTCATCCGGGTTTCATCCTCAATCTAATGGCCAGACGGAGCGGAAAAACCAGGAGATGGAGGTGGCTCTCCGGTGTATGGTCTCCAGTCACCCCACGTCCTGGTCGCAGCAGTTGCTCTGGGTAGAATATGCCCATAACACACTCCTCAGCTCCTCCACTGGTCTCTCCCCGTTCCAGTGTGCTTATGGATACCAGCCACCCCTATTTCCAGCCCAGGAGAGGGAGGTTTCTTGCCCCTCTGTACAGGCTTTCATCCGCCGGTGTCGACGCACCTGGTCCCAGGCCAGATCCACTCTCCTGCGGTCGGTGGGCCGTTACACAGCCTTGGCCAATCGTCGCCGCACCTCGGCTCCTGCTTATCAAGTGGGACAGAAGGTGTGGTTGTCAACCCGGGACCTACCACTCCGGGTCGACTCGAAGAAACTGGCACCCAAGTTCATCGGCCCCTACGAAATTCAGAAGGTCATCAACCCTGCTGCAGTCCGCCTCAAGCTTCCCAGGTCCATGCGAGTACACCCCACATTCCATGTCTCAAAAATCAAGCCGGTTCTGGAGAGTCCCTTGATTCCTGCTACCCCGACTCCTCCGCCACCTCGCCTTATCAATGGAGACCCAGCCTACACGGTTCGACGGCTTATCCGCTCTCGTCGCCGTGGGAGGGGCATCCAGTACCTGGTTGACTGGGAGGGATATGGTCCAGAGGAGAGGTCGTGGGTCCCCGCCAGCTACATCCTTGACCCTCAGCTCATTACTGACTTCCACCGGCAGCACCCGAACCAGCCCTCCAGGATACGCCCGTCCACTGATAACCCCCGCCTGAGCGCCTCTGGTGCCCCACCCATCCCTGGCCCTAGCGAGGTGGACCCGCCATCGTCCTCTGTGGACTCTTCATCTGAGGACGAGGGGCCTGCTCCTCATCAGTAATCAACCCTGTATTTAAGCACCAACCTCCAGACACTCTTTGCCAGATTGTTCTTCGCGTCATGCAAGTCTTTCCAGCACTTTTGTCCGGACTGATCTCCCGTTGCCGACCCTGCCTGCCTTTGATCTGCTCGTCTGTCTCTGCCCCGGTAATCACCTCAGCTTTTCGTCCCCGACCACGAGTTCTGCCTCAGTGTTTCTGGTGTCTGTCTGCCTGTTTCCCTGGCTGTTTGGAGGTTTCCCCGGGCAGTCTGTCCCCCTGCTCCAGTTCGTTGCCACAGACTCTCCGATTGAACTCAGGACTTATTCCCTCTCTCTCACCTGCCATATAGCCTGCTGTGAGTTTCTCAATAAGGAACATTACTAAGTATCCCTTGCTGTTGTGCTGCATTTGGGTCCTACACAAGCCCGTTTCAAGTATATTGTATAATGTTGGCACCATTGAAAGCCAAAGCTTTATTTCCTGTATACAGCACATTTCAAACACAGTGAAATTAAAAGTAGGCTGATTTTTTTTTATTAGCACTTCCTGTTTGTAATGTACAGATGAACTATCACATAATAACTCATACTGAAGCGAACCTGATGATTCTCATTATTCTTTAGAACAGATGGCTCATCATTACTTCTGTTGTTGTTGAATGTGAACATGAACAAGGTTTCCATGATAACTTGTCTTCTTCACGTCTTTCTTTCACAGAGTCAAACTGAATCAACACAAATCACTGCCCTGTACTTCAGTAGGCTTCAATACAAAGAAAACATGCCTGTAAATGAATGACTGATATGGTGAGAAGAGTGAGGCAACATAAATGTTAAAGCGTCAGCGGTATGGTTTGTCAGACAGAGAGACAAACTCATGAGAAAAATTCACCAGTAGTCTTCAGTCTTATTTTTTATAATCCAAGTGCTTTGTCTGTTCAGAGAATGACTGTTTCCTCAGGAGACACGAACAACAAGAATCCTCTTATATTTGGCTGCAGGCAAATAAACGCAGCACCTTAGAAGAGGCCCAGGTGGAAGGAAAAGATATGTTTAGTCTTACCAAAGCTATTTGGATGCATTTGCTTTTGAGACATCCCACCTGAAAGCTTCCGTGTATACAGTTATATATCTTTATTTCATGGCTTTGCTGAATGCTTGATTTCTGGCTGACAATTGGCAATTAGCTAGCATTGTGCGCTCTGAATAACAGACTGCTGCTGTGAACACACAGGAAGCAGTAAAATAATGTCGACATGAATATTTTGTGTCAAATAATTGATTTTTTTTTAGTAGCCATGTAATAAGCAGTATAGAACCTAAACCTAAATATTATTTTCTTCATTTCTATAATCCAGCAAATAATTAATTGTGAATATACTGGTTATTATGCTTTCCATTATATGCAAATTATAATGCACTTATTCAGTATTCAGTATTCAGTATCACCTATAATTTTGATCTTGATAGACACCTTTTGAATGAATATTGTTATGTCATATACAATATTCAAACTACTGTTCCCAATTTCAAAAATAAACTCATTAAACTTAAATTTAATTCATTATTAAATTCATCTTCCCTGCTGCTCGCAGGAAGCACGCAGAGAATGCCTGTCTGGATTTTGGTGGTTGGACATTGAGAAGACACGATTTAGAGGTCTTTAATTAAATGATTGAAAATGGAAGTGGAAAGTGAGGGGGACAATCACAGCTGAGCTTTGCAAAGGACGTCGTCTGACCTAGCTAAAAGTAATGTAGTCGAACACAATACATTCTACATGAAGGTCATCATTTTCTTTATTTGTCACTTTTAACTGAAACACTGAGAGAGCTGCTCATTCCACTCTATTATCATTTCAGGGGCTGGAGCTTGTTGAAGTGTATGAGTGGAATTCAAATACTTCAGTTATTTGGATGCATTGATTGCAGCTGTGAACTGGTTTGCTCTCGACAGACTTTTATATTTGAAATGAATGACATGTTTCAAATAGGCTGATACAGAAGAACAGACAGAACTGCCCACTCCTACATTCTGTTTATTCCAACTTGGAAATGTAGAAATGTCCCTACAAACACCAAACCGTCTGCTGAAGTCGACAGACAGTGTCAGTATTTGTATGACTATTTTTCTATTCTGAGACTGAAATCAAGACAGAGCTAGACAGGATTTACTCATACACCAACATCATCTGTGTTTAGTTATCAAAACAGACGAGTGTTTCTGCAATAGAAGCTTCTCTTTTTTCCCTCTGTGTCAATAATTTACTTGAACATGTTGCGGATTGTTATCTGAACAGAAAACAGAAATGAGAGGCTGAGAGGACGAGTAGAATGAAAGTGGAGGAGAAAGGAGGTTTTTTCATTACCAAGGTCATCTCTCTTCACTGCTGCTGTCTCCTTCTAATCACCACTATAGCAGCAGCCAGAAAGAAGACTAAATGGATGGATGTTGGAAAATGTGAGCCTGTCCTCCGTCTGAATCAGTAAAACAAACTGCTTCCCAAATCTGTGAGCAGCAGCGTTAAAAGCTTCAGTAATTCAATCAAACTGAATTGAATTTTGATTAGTGTGCCAGGGAGGCATATGTTGGTTCAACAGTGTACTCTGCAGCTCAATGCAGATTTTAGCTTAGTTTGATTTTCTGACTGAATTTCTAGAAAATCCACAAAACAAAACGTGACTTGATGCAAGTTTCCATCCACTGCTGTTAGGTGAATGTTATGGGTTGCTTCATGGAGCTATGGTGGCCATGAACATGGGCTACTGTAGAAAAATGGCAGTCCAACATGGTGAAGTGTGTCGAAGGATACAGTACATACAAAAGTTTGAGATATTCGGCTTTCGGATGAAATTTCAGAGTTCACCTAAAATGCACTAACCTTTCCAGGTGAACTTCATTTGACCTCTAAACTTTTGAATGTGCATGTTCAAACTGTTCAGTGTTTCAGTACTTGTTGCATAACATGCTGTTCTCTAACAATCAAGGTGTCTGATCCATGAATGTTCCACTAAATGTTCTGCTTCAATGACAGTTTGTATTGAAACAGTCCTTAACGACACCTAACAATCCATCAACAGTACCTGGTCAGTGTGAGGCTTCAAACAGGAAGTCCTCAGAGGGAAGTTACCACTGAGCGCTGACAGTCACAGAGTCATGGGTTGGAATAAGTTGACTTGTAAACAGCACGAGATGTCGTTGTCAGGCTGTAATCGATGGTCAAGGTCACATGACATTTTTCTGATTTTATAGTGTTTCTACTGCATAAAGACAGAAATTCACTGTGTAGTGCCCTTGGTCATCCATCCCAAACATGTTGGATGAATAAAATGGTGTCTCCATCAACGTACTCTATGCTGTTGAAAAAAAGTGTAACGTTTTTACACTCGCTTCAGGTGGTTTTTGCCTTTTTCTAAAAAATCTTGTCAAGAGATGGAAACACTGAGAATTAGTCACATGACTGATCAGCTGTCTCATGGCTTGTTAATCCCTCCATGATGGCTCCACACAGATCTGATGTAACCTTGCTCGCATTATTACATGAAACAGACACAAACCTCTTCCTCAAACCTCAAAGACTTCTTCTGGTCTTCTGACTGCAGAATTGGCGCCACCTGCTGTTTATCCTGTTACCTCCTATCTTACATACAGCGGTAGTGGATGATAACGAGCAGTCGTTCACATTTTCTTTTGCAGAATTCTAAAGTTTGGTTACAATTTGTGATACATTTGTATTAAACACAGAAAAACTCCGCTGTATGTAGTGGACATGATGATGGACATTCATGGTTTCTGTATGTGCAGAGTGTCACTGGTTTAACATTGTGGTACTCACATGAAGTAGATGGGGTATCCGCCTTCAAAATACCAGCAGTACTTCTTGGCTTCTGCACACTGTGTGAGAGAAAGACAGACATTACTCACACAAACTGCTATTTTTTAGGGTCATACAAGATCAAGAACTATGTCAACTCTCCCCCTTCCAACAATAATGAGTCAGGAGATCACAGTCCTGACCCTTACTACTTTAAAACTCTGGCCGAGTCTATGCCTCCTAAACTCGAGGCTGCAACTGGCCTTGTAAATCCATCAAGGTCCAAAAGAGAAGAGGAGATATGGTAAAAAGCAAATGCTGGCTCTTAGGTGATGATGACAGGAGGGTCAACTCTAAATATTTAAAGGTGCATCATCTATTATATGGGAGAACATTTTCTTTGTCTAACTTGATCTCCTTGCCTCCCCTGCATACGAACCTTTTTTTTTTTTTTATTCCTGGCATCAGTTCAGAATCCACAGAGCACTGACACTGGCTGGCTGGAGAGCGCCTTTAATTAACTGTCTTAGAAATGATCTCCTTCTGTGAAAATACAGCCTGCTTTGTAGTGACACACAGAGGATTTTCAGCTTTATTTTTCTCCGCCCTGCAACAAAGCGGCACAAGATAGGCCGAGGGTGTCGAGAAGAAAGAGAGAAAGAGAGAAGGACGGTGAGATGGGAGAGAGAGGGAAGGAGCTGGTTGGAGGCGTAGAGAGGAGAGCATGCTAAATGAAGTGAATCATACTGCAGGGATGTGTCTTGCCTCAGGGTGGCAGGCAGCATACACAGCATCTCTTTCCATTAAAGTGGGGGCATCTTCTCAAAGATAACAAGCCAAACTGAGAGTTTAAATGCAAATGAGAATGTGTAGTTTTTGGATATGCTCATGAAACTGATGTGACATTCACTCATATCACATTGTTATGCACTGAACTCTCATAACTCCTGGTGGTGATAAAAAGAAAGGCAAATTAGAAGTGGCACAGTGAAGTGGGAGAGAGCAAATTTCATGTTTCATCTGCAGCTACAAAGATCCTCTCCTTCAGTTAAAGCAGCAGTCAGTCAGTCAGTCAGTCAGTCAGTCAGTCAGTCAGTCAGTCAGTCAGTCAGTCCTCAGTTCCATGAAGAATCCCCTACGCCTGTCTGCAACACAAAACACAAGAGACATTTTACTATTGCGGTGTGGATTAGATTTATCGACTGAAGCTCTGTCTGTCTTTTTTTTCAGCCATATCAGATTTTTCTTGCCTTGCTGCAGTGCCTCCATACCTGCCAGCATTCAGCTTTCAAGATAGGATAGTGCATAACAATGCAGCACAGTGAGGATACAGACATTTCATACACATTAGAGCAGGCAAGCACAGTTTTTCCTCACTGGAACCGAGGGTCTAAGGACAGAGGGTGTCACTCCCTGTACAGATTGTAAAGCCTCAGAGGCAAATGTACTTTGTGACTTTGGGCTATACAAATAAAATTGATTTGATTTGATTTGATTTGAAGCACATACAGTATAACACAGATCTATATGTCTAGATTTAACATTCACACAGACTCCAGTCTGCAGGTAGTTTATTACTTCACTGATAAACCACAGCATTGTAGAGTAGCATTAGGCCTCATGATCAAAGGAAAGTTTTTATTATCACATCCATGTTTCTTCCGTCCCTCTGCCTCTCTCTAGAGTATGAGTATTCATGTGTGGCTTCCTGCAGATATAAATAGAACCTGTCCATCTCTGCTTACATTTGCAGGTGTATTTAGATGTTTTAGGTGTGATGTCATCCTGCCCTGACATTTGTCACATGTTAAAGTCCATGTAAAGTCAGAATAAATGTGAGTTCATCAGACCAAAGAAGAAAGTGTTATTAACCACCCAGCCAAATTTGAATGATTAAAATTATCAACAAGTTTATGAAATGAGGTGTAAAAATGAATTCTCAGCTCACATGACGAACTTTGAAACACTCGCGAAATTAATTAATCTCTATGTCTCTGCTCAGGGTGGCCTCAGCGTGTCATCGAGCCACTTTAGGACCGCCCACAAAATTCTGGACTGAAAACTGGTGAAAACTCCACATTTCAGTAATGTATTGTTCAAAGTCTTTTCATGTGTTTTCAGCAACTATTTTCCAACATATTTAATGTATTTTTAAGGAAATCTCTGAATTGCCTGTACACAGACTTTAAGGTGTAGCTGGCCAGAATTAAATTAATTAATTAATTTGAATTAAATGTAGCATGTGGACTGTGTTTCATAGATGAAGTTTGTCTGAGAAACAAAACTGGAATGTTGGAATGTTTGAAAGGCTCGGCACCATGCAGGTACAATATAGACAGCAGGAGATCAGCTTCATCTTAATTCTCTCAAAATGTATTTATTTATATTTTATTTTGCAAATTTTAACCAAATTTTGAATAATCTGGCTTGTTTCTATTCTCTACCTTTATGTGGAGTTGTTTCATGAGATAACTAGTAGGTGGTGCCAATTCTCTTCTCATGATTGCTGGAAACTTTAATCAGTCATGTGAGATAAATATGTCATAACTTCCTCGAAAAGTGTTTCAATCTTCCAAACGTAGCATAATTCTTTCTTCGCAAGACGTTTTGAGAATTTTGCCATTTCCATCAAACTTTTCTAATGTGATACGCAACAAAATATGTTTATTGAAACATGGCTAATTGGTCATGACTAAGTGGATATTCATTTCAGATGTTTAATGTTGTCATATTTGGATAACAGTGGCACAGTAGGTATCACTATCGCTTCATAGCAAGAAGATTCTGGGTTCAAACTGGTTGGGGAGTTTGTGGTTGGGGCTGGCCCTCTCTGGGTTTCCTACCACAGTCCAAAGACATTCATATTAATTGGTGACTCTAAAATGTGCCTGTAGATCTGGCAACATGTCCAGAGTATACCTCACCTCTCGCTCAATGATTACAGGAACATGATAAACAAGTCTATTAAATAGCTGATTCTATAATCACTTTTACCGCCAAAAATTAGGAAAGATCCTGGACCAGAACCAGACTTCAGGTTAAAGGTCTCTATCACCACCTGCAGGTTGAACTTACACTTACCCAGTTATCTTAAAGTCTTTATTGTCCCAATGGGACATTTGTTTTCTTCGCCTGCACATATTCGACACAGAAACATAAAGATATACTTTCAGACACATGACCTTGTTGTTTATATTAAAAAATATTTAGTTATTTGGTTGTTTTAATGCTCAAATACTGATATTGGTGTTTAAATACAGGATCAGTCTGGCTTTTGACACTTTGACATCATATGACATCCAGTTCTCAAAATCTCATTCCAGCTCACTGCAGTGACCCAGATGTGTCATGCACATCTCAAATTCTGAAATAAAAGACAATAAATGGGGCCATAGGCGGTCGTCATGGGCAGGATGAATTTATCAAACCAAAGACTTACTTAAAAACTCACAAAAAAAAGCTGTGATGTGTCTCAGAGTCTTTGCAATAAGACACATTTATATAAATGACTTCCTCCTACTGTACTATGCAACGCTGTAACTGTGTAACAACCATCTACTTCCAAAATATAAATAAGGTAATATGAAATAATTAAAAACTTAAGTTGCTAATCAACCTGCAGAGGAAGTCTTGGCCTGATAGCTATTATTCATTTTCTGGATATTCAGTGAGTACATCAGAAGCCCTGATACATTGGCTGTTGACCCCAGAGGCTAAATCATAATCAGACGATAGTTGATGCTTTCAAAGATTCATTGCAGATAGAAGCCAAAAGAAAACCAAACTGGAACAGGAAATACATTCTGCTGGTAGAGGAGGAACATGAAAGAAAAACATACTGTACTGAGACTTTAGTGCCCCGATGAGTGGGAGTGATTCAGTACAGTCAGTGATTTAATATAAAACTTGATTCTTGGTGTTTGCACCCCAGGTAATTTAAAAATAGTGTAACAGCTTATTAAATCTTCAAATTAAATGTAAATACAGTGTTCTCAATTACACAGCACAAACTTCAGCTAACATATTATTCATCGCAACAGCAATCTAGAATTCAAGTAATCTGCTCTTTAAATGTATTCTTATGTCTCTGGTATAGGTTAAAGATTTTTACTTTTGTCTTTCACTTGTGCTTTTTATTTTATTTTCTTTCACCAGTTTGAATATCCACATCTCTGTGATCTGTGTGGAGAGCAGGGCTGCAGGGTGGCATGCCAAGTCGAGCTGTTTTGGTAGCTCACAACATGGCAACACAATAGGTTATTTGTCAGGCTTCTGGTGGAGGATGGGACCATACTGTGACACTCGGGCTGAGAGGAAATGGCAGGAACACACACACAGGGAGAGAGACAGAGAGAAAGACAGCAGGGGAGATGTTAACAAAGTAGAGCCGCGGCAGAGAAAAGCATCCCCACCCGGCCCACTCAGTGAAACAGTGTTCATCCACTCGATTTGTTCAGTTCTGCTATGACTGTGGTCAACGACAGGTCAGTACATGAAGAGAGAGGAGATCACTACAGTCACAGGATTCATTCTCTAGAGAACATGAATGTGTAGCAATCTATTATAGATGTACTAATCCAAACAAAACAGTCACGCTCATTTTGTGGTGCTAGATGAAACATCAGGGGGTCACCAAAATCACAAGGATCCATCCCAATAGTAATAATCACTACAAACCATGTTATACCACAATATAAAAGACAAAGCAAGGAATCACCTTGAAATACATCATCTGGGGACCTTGAATACCCAATGTCATGGAAATCCAGTATGTCCAGTATCCAGTAAGAGCAAATATTCTTCTTCTTGGGACCAGTCAAGTTTTGCAGCAAATCACAGTAGTGTTGTGAGTATGTCTAAAAGTAGCTTTTTATTTCTCTGATTCAGCTGCTATCTGGATATCTGAACTCCCTCACTCTCATTCACTGTCTATGTCACTCGACCACTGCTCTCCCAAACCACTGGACACAAACCAAAGAAAGCTTCTTTGTGTAACTATTTTGCAACTTAGACTGTGAGCCAGACAGATTTAGATGTTGGGTACATGAAATAAACCAAGATATATAACGCATAAAACAGTTAAACACAAAAGTTTGACCGACCTCTGTTTTTTTTCCAGCATCCAGCATGAATGGAAAAACCTGTGTTTTAGCCGCAGCACTGGCTTGGTCTGAATGTGATTGTGACATCACAATCCTGACAGCTTGTTATACAGCATATGCTGCTTTGGAATGATGAATGAAATGTTAATAAAATATGGGACCTTTAACATCATCTCTCATGTCTTAACAATAAGCACTATGACTTGAGAGATAATATAGTAGAGGATGCACCATGAGCCTCATGCAAGTACCATCCTGTGTCCACCATCCACTTTTCTGTCTACATGAAATGCTGGTCTCAGTGCTCCTGAAGCAGATCCTACGAACAGCCTAAGCTCTCATCTCACAATATTCAGGCCAACATTAGCCTTGATATGACTCAGTTAACAACGTCGCCTCTGGCAGGATGGATGGATGGATTGGACTGTTCCAATAGCACACCATGTACAGGTCATTCAAAGAAAAAGGACAAAATTGCAAGGCTCATATATGATATAAAAATGATATTTCTGATATCAAAATACAAACAAGCATGGATAACAAAGCTTTCACTTAACAATTCTTCACCATGTTGCTATCAATCTACATAAGTTTGCACCTAATTGTTCTCCTGTCCTCATCACTCTGCCAGCAAATGGTCACCATCCAGCTCTGTTCATTGTCTTTCTCTAATTGGAGCTCAGTGAAAGCGCTGACAGCAGAGGAAAATGTCCCTCTGTGCTCCCGCAGGACAAAAATGACCGTTACGCAACCAGAGGATGTTTTCCTGCTTTAAAAGCAGCTTAGATGGATTTTGGCTGGAGGACGTTTTAGAGAGGGGGGATTGAATGGTTCAAAAGGTTCTCCACCGCACATTAAAGGTTTGAAGCTGTGAGTGTGTGTGTGCTGATCGGGATGTTCGGCCTTTGAAGTTGCGGGATGCAGTGTGTGAGATTGTAAAAGAGGCGCCGATAAAGAAGCTCCCTGTGAAAAGTCAGACATCACTGAACAAACCTTCAAACTCATTTACATTTGTCCAGCTTGCACGGTGGTAGAAAACTTTTCTAATGGGACATTTGATCATATTGCACACAAAGCATGAAAATGTTTGATTATTACCCCAAATGGTGTTAGACCCTGCCAGGAATGAACTTTTCTTGTATTGACCAGCACTTTGCCCTCTCGGAATTAGAATCTTGGCACAAAAATAGTCCAAAAAGAGATTCTGAATATTGACAGAACAATCAATACCAGCTTTGAAAAATTAATCGTGGTTATATTTGTCGTCCTTCCATTCTGTTTCATCTCTTCCAGTCCTCTCTGCTCCTCACTCTTCTTCCTTTCCACTCATTTCCCATGCATCCAACTCTCCCTCTCCTTCCTGTCTCATTGATCTCTGCTGACAGCACAGATTCCTCTGCCATTAGCAACAGAAACAGGCCGACAAGCATCATTTCATTGTCAGCGTGTGTTTGGCCTTGTGGAGACCACCGTTATGAACCAACAGGACGTTTTTTTATGTTGTCTATTAATCTGCTGTTGATGGGCAGTGGTTACTGTTGGAAAATGTAAATTAGGTTATGTTTCTACATGAGAATGGTCAGATAGCACCTGAGAAGCACCCAAGTTTTAACCAAACAGCAATCTCTGGTGCTGCAAAGTCAACGTGGAAGTGCCAAAATCTGCAGTTCCTCAAATGACTACTTGGGTCAGTCCCTATGTTAAAATGTCAAACTTAACAGCAAAAAATTAAAAAAAATAGAGTCTGGTGCAAAACACTGTATTTGGGTGGGATTTTTTAGAACTTACCTGTTCAAATTATATTAAGGCTTAAAGTTATGCAGAATTAAGAGTATGGATGCTGTGATTGACAGGTGGGTGCTGTTAAAAATGGCTTATTTGAGCACCCAGGCTTCATTCGGCCCACCTCACCAACCTCTCCCCACACTGAGCTTCTGAAAGGTTCCTCAGAAACCTGTCCATGTTTTACATGTCTATGGATGGAATTCTGCACAACAACACTGTGAAGCAAAAACTTGTTGGAAATATTGTCATCAATGCCACATCAATCAAAACAGAAAACAGCAAAGAGTTGTACTGACAAACAGAGAGCTGCACAGACCTGCCACTACTAAAGACAAAGAGCTGTCATTAGTTTTCAAGAGGAGGTGCAGGGAGCTCTTTCCAGATGGAGACACATCATCCATGCCAAAAGGAAAAATAATCAGCCGTCCAATCACAGTCTGAGGGACCAACAATGGGCGGAGCTCATGACTCCATTCCACTTTTATAGTTTCATCAAAATTCGATATCTAAAAAACTGATGCATTTCATCTGATTACAGTACAGCAAATGAATGATCTGATGATTTTATAATTAACTGGGCTGGACCTCCATGTCTAGACTGTTGAGGTCAGTGTGGCATGTTACCATTATTTGTCTCAGAGCCTGTGTCAGAATCACTTTCACACATTCATATAAACAACCTTCATCTGCCAGAGGGAGCAAACGACAACTGTGATCAGCCCAAACATGTTTTGGCTCTGCTGCCACAGGCATGGCCGTGTAACTAGACAGAGCCATGCATAAATCAGCTGGCAGATCAGTCTGTGGAGAGTTTGGTCATCACCTCCAGTCCTGCTGGAGGGTCTGTCATCCCTCACTGAGGGTTAGATTACATTACAAACCGCACATTTTTAAATTGTCAGAATTTACATGGTTTTGAATAAATCAGGAACCCTTTTCTGATCCCACTTCTGTTCTTAAACAGGATTTGAAGGAAATCAAATTGTGTAATATGACGTCAGAAGATCATGATGATGGCCAGACAGAAGAAGAAGAGGACAAACCTTGACCATTCTGCTGTGTGATACAATCATATTCCAATCATAGGCACAAAAACGACTTGACAACGGTACACAACATGCCTGATCCTAACCTAACCCTAACCCTGTACGGTGGCCTGTTCAGGTCAAATCAGGACCACAGCCGGTCTTATAACACTGAGAAGATTCAGTTGCCTGCTGCATGAACTGAACGTGTCTCACTGTAGATCAGGATCAATTTGCAAATAAAGACGATGGTTTGCTTCTATTTGGGAGATAATTATGTTGTCACGATGGCAGTTGTGATTGTTGATTCCCTGTGTTCCCCCTTGTTTCCCCATCCTGGTGTTACTTGTCAGTCTCTCCTTGTTAGTCTCTGTGTTTGTGTGTTGTGGCCTCTTGTGCTCAGGTCCACCACCATCATCACTTCCTGCCATATGCCTGCTTGCCTACTCTCCACCAACCATCTCCGGACAGCCCACATTCTGTGCCTTCACCGTCTATTCCACCCACTGCTTCACCTCAGCCATTCCCTCCAGCTCATCATCGGACCCTCTCCTTCCCTTTCTTCCCACATCACGAATAAATCCCTTTCTCTTGCCAGCCTTTGTCTGAGCCTGCATTTCGGGTCAGTTCCTGTGTTATCATGACACACGTGCTTTTGGAACTACATTTCCCATAATGCTCGGATGTAAACAGGAAGTATAATTTGCCATAGATTCAGTGAGTTATGCTGTGGGCAACAACTTTTTTTTGCCTATGTTTATTCATATTTTGACTTTTGAAGTATCCCCATTATCAGTTAGCTGAATTAGCTGTTAGCAGAGCACCAATGTATGTACTGGATTACTTTGACAGTGAAGAACATTAAAATTCTCAGATTATAACAAGCATCTTCCTTTGTTTGATCAGGTCCATTTGTTAAAGTATCTTCCACCTCCTTTAATCACCTCTCTGAGCTGAGCTGTCTCAGCCTGCTGTTGCTGCTGACTGCGTTGATGAACGGGCCAAATCAGCGGCTCAAACAACAATAACTAACTCTGTGTTATTTTTAGAACGCCGGCACGCACCTGTCCCTTTCACTTCATGCAGTGTCTTGGCCTCATTTGCTGTAGATGGAGAGAGCAGGGGGTCCTACAGGACCTCTGAACACTGAAAACCACTGAGAAGTATGTTGACCTACAACACAATGTCATGCAGATACATGCACTTATTTCAAATCTAACTACAAGCGTGGCTACAGTCCTGCAGTGATCTTTTATATTAATGAAATACAGTTTATTGTTGAATAGTTGGTATTTAGTGTCTTCGTGTTCAGTGTGTGATAACAGAGCTCAATAATCTAACTCTAATCTAGATTTACAGGTTTCAGTTGCAAAAGAGGCAGAATCCATCAGCTGATCCGTATTCTCCAAAGCCATCCGCGATCGTCTGATGATGATGATTGAGCTTTTTATGTGTTTTTTATGAAGTTATCTGCATTCATAGCAGATATATGTTAAGATCAGCAGAAATGTGTCTTCGTCTTCATTCTTATGTATCAAGTTGCTCATCAGGTTGCACAGGAAGTCTTTGCGCAGATATCTGTTGCTCAGCATTGAGATTGAACACATCTCATTCTCAGCACTTTTCAGAGAGCCACAATAATCCTGATGACTTAAAACAGATGCATGTGCAGTATATGAGATAAAAAAGTGATCACTGATATATTTGTCCAATGGTAAGCTGAGTCCTGCTACTAATGTGATTAGGAAAGAAATGCGTGATTAAAAAGGTATTAGGAAGTCTTCTATATTTCTCTGTGTTTTCCTGGTGTTCTGTGTTTGTCTTGTCTCCCTTGTCTTTGTAGGCTGGGCGTGGTTGACCTCATTCCTCCTAACGCATCTCTGTTGATCCACACCTGCAACTCATCCACCCATCAAGCTCCTGCTATTTAACTCCGGTCCCTCCTTCCAGACCCAGTTTGCTGTTACCTGATCAGTAACCTGACAACTTACCAACTCTGAGATCTTTTTAAAGAATCTTTTTGGATGGCGGCCTTGACTGTCGCGTGTTCTCTTTTGTCCTCTAGCACTGCCATGCTGACCTGCCTTCGTTTGTTCTCTTCTCCGTTTGTTCTCTTCTCCCTCTCGCCCTGGATCTCACTGGACCTCACTGTCACTCTCCCTATCCCACACTGTTTTTGTCACACCTTTTTCTTGATAAACTTTCTCAGCCTACTCCTGATTCAACACTCATTATTTGATTGCATTGAAAGTAACAGATCTACAATTAGATTTCAAACCCAAGGCTGTTTTTAACACGAGTATTGTATCAAAGTTTAAAACTCTTGACTTATGCTTAAATATTAGTAACTCCATATTTGGTATTTTGGCAGAGTATCTTTTGGATTAGTTAGCATAAAAAGTTCCCTTCACTCTTTTGACCATACAGAAATACAATTATGAACAGAAGGCTCCACACCTCTAAAGTGACTCATGCGGATATGAAGTACTTCCCCAAACAATGGCAGCCAAAGCAGACTGAACAGATTCTCAGAGAAGCAGGTCAGCCATAAAAAGGTCTAAACAAAAAACAAACATCGGCTATTTTTCATATAATTGTACCATATACTTCAAACTGGGACGCAGAACCACAAAAGCCATTCCAAGTGGGGTTGCAGCTCTGCTGGTGATATCTGTAAGCCAGGCACTAGTGGCTGTCAATTAACCTGAAAGGCCTGATAAATGACTCCTGCTGCCTGACTACGTAGCTCAGTTGTGTGGGATTTATGTAACATGGTGATTTCAAATCATTTGAGATTCATCCTGCCGGCTGTCACACAGCACAAAGCTTTTAAAATCAATCTCATCTGAAATGAGGTTTCATACCACACATGCAAACAGCTTCTAAGGATCGAGCTCACTGTTCAAATGTGGCTTTTTCTTGCTGCTTTTCTTTCCTTTGAATACATAAAGGTCTTTGCATTGCAGGGTTTGTCCAGTCAGCAACAGTGCAATGACCATAATTATAATTTTCCAGTTAGTAATTGTTACTGTCGCAGAAAATAACATCTTTCAGAAACCCACAGGCTATCATTAGAGGTCATTTCACCCTGATGTTCAACATGTTCACTACTTACTCCACATTACAAGCTCTGCCTTCATACACATGAAGCTCAAGCTGTTTAGTTCAACTGCTATTCAACTATTCTGAGTGAGGATTACATTAATCATTTAAAGGTATTAGCATTATACAACACCACACTGAGCTATGAAACAGTCATCTACAATAAACACCTCCACTAAAATCCTTCAACTATCCACGTTACCGACACAATGTAGTATTTACATAAAAATATGATCCCAGTTTCAGCTGCAGTCATAACTCTAACATACATACAGACTGTAGGAGATGCAGGTTTAGCCAGTGTTAATCAGCTGGAGATAATTAATGTTGATTTGGTGAGTTGGCAGTTAGGGTTAGGGAGTGCCATGAAACAAGATGCATTGCTAAACACTAACATACAGTGAAACACCTCAGGAAGTGTGTGTGTGTGTGTGTGTGTGTGTGTGTGTGTGTGTGAAGAACTATAAGAACTAAACTGTAAAAGTCATAATGTACCTGCGGTGCATGGCCTCCTGGCTAATGTTAACATGTTTCCTTTGAGCTCACAGCACAGCTGAGGTTCTGAGTTCAACACAGACTAATGAAAGGCTGTGTCCTCATCTCACCTCAGTCAGAGGACAGAGGACAAACCTGTGTGATTCAGGTGAAAACATGGTTTCCTCTGATGTCACCCTCAGGTCAAACTTTACAGGCACACGTTGCATTTTTACAGAATTTTACATTGTTTTCCAGCTTAGCAGCTAAATGTATTTTAGGTGATTAAACTCCTGGTTAAAGTGGTTGAAATAATGTTTGGTGTCTTGAATGGAACTGCTCTCTAGAGTAACTCTGCAGGATTAACTCTTCAAAACATCCTTATTTATCTCTAAGTGCAGCCCCTCGGAACCTTAATTAGTATCACTTGAAACACTTGTGTTGACCCTGCTATTTCTTGTCCAAATGGCTGCTGTGAAAAAGGTCTATATGTCCCCCCTTTGAGTGTACTGTAGTGCAAAGCCAGACTGCCATATTTAGAGTAATACATCATAACTGATCTAATCAATAATAACGTTGGGGAAATAATCAGTGCAGTTAGGTACTGGCAAACAGCATCATTTCATAATGATTCGATATTTTCAGAAATAGGAAATCTGTGGTCCTTGTTGCTGCTCACCTCTCAGCGGATCTGCTGCTGTATAAAGAGATACATATGCGTTACCACACATATACAGATGACACTCAACTCTACATAATAACTCATGGACTGCATCTGTGCCAGAGCTTTCTACAACTGAAAGAACTGTATTTGTCCCCCCAACAAAAACAAGCCAAAAGCCACTTGTCATTACATAAAGCTGCATCATTAATTCATCACATCTCCTCACTGCATGTTCTGTTTTTATAAATTCCATATGTGTGGGGAAATGCCTTATCCCTGGTTTGGGGTTCACACTATATGACCAGTTGTATCCACCACTCCTACTAGCAGGATCCTCTAGAGTACAACTGGCCACAAGACCTTGTTCCACTGGGCTTTCACTACGAATGTGTTTTACAAATGAGAGTGCACAAAGTCTCCTTTGGAGCATGCACAAACATTGCAAACTAGTACAAAATGTCTTCACACTAAATACACCCGAGGTATTTCCAGGTTTAGCTGTCTCTCCAGTTCATCACATGATCATGTGATATGCACCTGCTGCCCTTCAACCAGACCAGCAAAGCTGTCCTCATTATTTGGCTCATGTCGCTGACAGTACAGGCAGGCGTTTAAAGGCTCCCTTTGGAGAGTCTGACCTCTAGTATTGCTGTACACATGGATGAAATAATGATGGTACTTTAAAATTGTTGTATGGGGAAGAATATGCATGTATCAAGGCACTGAGTATCCATCAGCTCTCTTCTTAAAGTCCCCAAGAAACAGAAACAAAGAGCAGAGTGCTATTTGCTTCTGCATATTTATGTGTTTCCTGTAAAATGGTCAGATAGGGAGGTTTTTGTATTGATCTGTGTTTACAGCAGCAAATAGCACTTAGTGTGCATTATCACTCCCCCAACCGCTATGCATTGCAGGTAGCGCTACAGCTAGTGTCAGCGTCTACCTTCCAGTGAACGCGACTGAACACAACCTCCAAAACACGTGCTGACAGTAGAATACAGTAGCCTATGGAGGTGGTTTTCTTGCTTTGGCTCCTTGCAGGCTGAGTCATTCTTGTTAGCTACATGGCTGACCAAGTCTGTAAATCAGATCAGTAGGGTAATGTTATCCCCTGTTGGTCCGGTCCGGCTGCTGAGCTCAGTTCTGTTGCCTGCTAACGGCAGATTCAGTTAGTAGCATCTATCAGGAAATTGTGTAAATCACAAAGAGTTGAAGCATCGGAGGGAAAGCAGCAAATGTATTCTGATTCATTTTCACCAAAATCACTGAATAAAGTTCTGAAGTTGTGCTTTTGTACAGTAATCTGTGAGGCCCGGCCACAGATGACTGTAGCAGCCCACAGTCACTCATAGACTGGATCAAACAGGAAGCACTCCACTCAGTGGCGTCAGAAGAGAGGAAGCGTTTGATTGGATTTTAAATACAAGCCAGGATGCAGGATGAGTCTCTATCATTTATCAGGAAATGACAAACTCTAAAATACCATGAAGAATACGTGAAAATACTGAAAACATGACTTTGTGTCAGTGTTGGTCCAGATACTGGAGGACAGAGGACAGATGGGAGAAAAACACTTAAACATCCAAATTTGACTTCATGAGGACTTTAACTAGAACCACTGACCCTCATAACATTGTTAACAGTTCAGGCACAATCAGTGCATGAGGAAACCCTTCTGAGTCTCTAACCTGACAAGTGTTTTGGGTATGGATCCAGTGGAAAGCCCTGTCATTCACAATGAGAAAGAATAACAGACAACTCTGACTACCCTGAAAATGAGAAATAGATGACAGCAGCTCAGAGGCTTATGAATCTAATCCTGCCACATGCACAGCAGACATAAAATATGACATGAAGGACGTTTTCAAATCTGTGTTTTCCTTAAATCAACACCATCTGATTTGATTTGATTTGATTTGATTCACTTCAGTGTTTTCAGTGACCAAAAGTGGCAAAAAGACTGAGGACAGAATCTTACCGACCTGAACTGTTACTGAGACATTTATTCTGTTTTTATTTAAGAGACGTGTCCCGTTGTCTAACTGCTGCTTCAGAGTCCACCACATCAGGCATGAGGAGACACACCGAAGAGTACAGGTTGTCAGGAGCACTTATCAAAGTGAACACAGCAGTACCGCTACATGGACTGAGGGCTTGACTCCCTCTGGGCTGCCCGCTCACATTCAAAATGGATGTGCTCACTAAGTCGACTGAATGAAATAAAATAATGATGAGAGTTAATAATACATGAATAGACAATAGAGTGTCAGAGGTACTGGACCTGCAGGAAGAGGGGAGATCAAGACCAAGTTGTGCTACCTTCAGAGCTCGTTCTAACCCCCCCACCCCCACCCCTCATTCTCCATCAGTGATCCTGAAACCTCCAGAGACATGCGGCACCAGACTCCAGTCACAAAATATCAATATATCAAAGTGTGAAAAATCTGGATCCAGCCTACCATATACACTGTGTGTGTGTGTGTGTGTGTGTGTGTGTGTGTGTGTGTGTCCTACAGGCCCAGTAACCCAGTGAGCAGGTATGGGGTTCTGGGAACAAGGACAAAGGAGGATAGACACAGGTAGCTTTGTAGCCTACTTATCACACACACACACACACACACACACACACACACACACAGACACTGTGCCACCTCCTGGCAGGGAACCTTAAAAGTTCAGCTTTATTGATATGGCATGCCTCTTGGCGGGTCACCTGCAGATGTCACACACCTCATCAGAACGTGTGTTTGTCCTGCACGGTGTGTGTCACTCTGCCGTGAAGCGGATACAGTTTGAATTGTGTCATCGGTGAATTGAATTTGGCGAACAGCGCTCTGCAAACAATAGTCTGCCTACCGGGGTACATCAGCGACACAAACACACAGTGTGTGTGTGTGTGTGTGTGTGTGCACATGATGAAAAGCCTGACAGGACAGCATCCTGCCTGTGTGTGTGTGTGTGTGTGTGTGTGTGTGTGTGTGTGTGTCAGCAGAGGAACGGTCGCTCACCTCTAAAAACAGCCAGAATGTCAGCGCTGCATCGGCCACTGGATTCCTCATATCTCCGCCGGTTGGAGCGTGAAAGCCGAGCTCCGCTTGTGGAGGAGAGAAAAGACGAGGAGGAGGAGGAGGAGGAGGATGCTCCTTTATCACTATGTCGGTTTCATCCCGCTACCGGAGACACCCAGAGATCAGATCAGATCCAGCCGGTCCAGCGCGGAGTCCTTCGTGGTGACAGGACGGATGAAGGCAACCTGGGTGACGGTCAGACGGTCCACAGACGGAGATTAATGGCATGGTGGGAGGCTGCATTAGCCTGTGATGTTGGTGCCTATTCCACGCCCCTTTCCCAGCCACTTTCCACCCCCACCCGCCCCTCCCTGCACACACACACACACACACACACACACACACACAGTTTATTATTTTTATGCACTCATTGTGTACTAGTCGTTGCCTTTAGATTTAAGAAGTTAGTATGTAAAAGATGTTTTTATTTAAAGGTCCAGTTTGTGGCTGTGTTTACAGAATATGGCAGAAATGAAATAATAAAATAATGTTCATAACTCTGTCTTCATTAGTATATAATCAGCTGAAAATAAGAATCATTATGTTTTAGAATGAGACTATTACATCTACAGATGCTGCAGGCGCTCTTCTACATCCAAACACTGGCCTCATAGGGTGTTCTTCTGCATGTTCGGAAGGATGGGATGGATGAGGTGATGGAGTTGCAGTCTTCACTTCACCACTAGATGTCACTGAATCCCTCACAGCCGTCCTCTAAACCCTGGATGGATGTCGTTAAAAACTACTTGTCTTTAACGATGTCTTTAAAGCTTAATAAATGTAGCACTGTGAATGTCATGTTTGTCAAGAGACACCCTTTTTTTCAAATCATCATTCTACTGTAGTCGATTACATTCAAGAATAAAACCACATTGAAACCACAGTACAAACTTTAAATGTGAAAAAGACTCAGTCCTCAGACCTTCTTATGTCACAGCAGATAAAGCACGTGAATAAGAATGAGGGCTGAATTCCATTTAGCTACTTCAGGTTCAGGCTAATGCTGTGTCCGCAGTGATGAACCGTCATGTTTCCTGTTTTATTTTGTAATTATCCCCTCTCTGTGTCTTCTATCTTTACTTCTTGCCAGTGTTTATTATGTTCCACCCTGATCGGTTCCTGTCCCTCGTTAGTTACATTTAGTCATTTAGCAGACGCTTTTATCCAAAGTGACTTATAGAGAAGGGAACAATCAAGGTACAGTGCAATAAGAAAACAATAAGTGCTATGACAATTCAGGGTTAGCTTTCTCATGTCCAGTTGGAGGTAGTGCAAAAGGTAGAGATGGACGCCCCTGCTCTGGTAGGAACTGGTAGTGCGTTCCACAAACGAGGAACAACAAACGAGAAAAGTTTGAATAGCCTTGAGCAAACAGGTGGCAGAGCCAGGCGTCATTCATTGGAGGAGCGCAAAGGTCGTGAGGTAACATATGTCTGTATAAGAGCATTCAGGTAGGTAGGTGCAGTACCGGAGACAGTTTTGTAGTCAGCATTAGTGCTTTGAATTTAATGCGGGCTGGAACAGGTAGCCAGTGGAGCTCGATGAGCAGCGGGGTGACATGTGACCTTTTGGATTGGTTGTAGACCAGGTGTGCCACCACGTTCTGAATCATCTTGAATCAAGAGGTTTCACTGTGGAGTCTGGGAGGCCTGTCAGGAGGACATTACACTAGTCTAGTCTTGAAATGACCACAGCTTGTGTCAGGAGTTGAGTGGCGTGTTGCGTTAAGTAAGGCCTGATTTTTCTAATGTTGTAAAGTGCAAAGCAGCATGACCGGGGAACTGAGGCAACATGATTGTAAAGGTTAGTTGGTCATTAATCATAACCCCTAAGTTTCTCACCACCCTGGTGGGGGCAAGACATAGGGAGTGAATCTTGAATCGTGATGTTGATGTCGTGGTGTATAGTAGGTTTGACTGGGAGGACCAGCAGTTCAGTTTTTGAGAGGTTCAGCTGGAGGTGACGTGCCTTCATCCATGTGGTGATGTCTGAGAGGCAATCAGAGACCCACGCAGAGATCTAGGGGTTCTCAGGAGGAAATGATCAAATCAATTCTAATCAGATTTTATTTGTAAAGCCCAAAGTCACAAAGTACATTTGCCTCTGAGGGCTTTACAATCTGTACAGGGAGTGACACCCTCTGTCCTTAGACCCTCGGTTCAAGTGAGGAAAAACTTGCCCACAAAAAACCCTTTTAAATGATAGATACATCCGAGTGTCATCTGCATAGCGGTGATAGGAAAAGCCATGTGAGCGGATAATTGGACCCAAGAAGGTGGTGTGGAAATAGAAGGGGCCCAGCACTGAGCCGTGGAGCACCCCTGTGGTGAGGTGATGCAAAGTGGACAGCTGTCCAAGCCAGGATACACTGAATAAGTGCCCTGTCAGGTAAGATTCAAACCAGGAAAGAGCCAAGCTAGAGATGCCCATGTTAGAGAGAATAGAGAGGAGGATACAATGGTTAACCACTTGTCCTGTTGACCTGTTGTCCTCTCTTGTATATTTAGCCCCTGTGTTCCTCTGTGTCATGTCATGTCATGTTGTTCTGTGTCTGTTATGTGAGTTCTGTTTAAGTTCCTTGGTACTGGTCTCTGTTCTCTAGTCCTGTATTTTCCCCTGGTCCTGGATCTGTTCTCTGGTTCTCCTGCTGATATATTTTTCCTAGTATTTATTTTTCACTCTTGGTCAGACTCTAAACCACTTTACCTTTCAGCTGAAATACTTAGAACTTGGTATTCTCTTTGTACTATTTGTTATCATACTCTTGTAGTCATGTTCATATAGCTGTATGGTCACTTTATTGGTTCATCCCCCCACATTGTACCTATGCAACTAGGGTGTGTGTTTCTGAAGGCTGTGTTAGTGTTAGGTGTGGCACAGTGGTGTGTTTCATGTGTGTACTCACTGTGAATTTCCGTCTACTGGCACCAGACGCCTACAATTAACATCCCATTATGTGGGAGATGAGCCTTTCTACTTTTCCTTTGTTCCATTCTGTGGAGGACAAACACACACTGACCCTCAGCTGTGTGTGTGTGTGTGTGTGTGTGTGTGTGTGTGTGTGTGTGTTAGATTGAGCGAGGAGAACATGAAGCTGGATGTTGCTGTCAGGGAAACAGCAACATCCAGCCCCCTGGGGGAGACACCATGGTGTCTGTATGCGAACATGATGGAGTGAGCAAATGAATGAGTGTGATCATGAGAGGAGGTTCAATATATTTTGAATGAGCAAGAAAACCCAAGACAGCGGATGATGTTTTATTTAGCTCACAGTAACTTTTCATGATCATAAATCTCCCATCACCTCTGATGATGCACACTGAGATGTTAGCCGTGCTGTGTACTGCACACCAGAACACGACAAAATCTAAACTTGTTCATTTGTATCAATCTCGTGTGTCTGTGTTTAGTGCACATCTGGAATCAGGATGTGCATAGCTTAGCTTAGCATAAAAACTGAAAGCAGGGGGAAACAGCTAGCCTGACTCTGTCCAGCCAGCTGAGGCTCTGTGGTAAATATTCTAGACTCAAGGTTCACTTACTATTCCAGGAGTTTTCTATTATGAGATGGTTCAGAAAGGAAATGGTGCAGTGTGAGTCATTTCCATTTATTTGTGTCACATGGTTTTCATCACTGTCCTGACAGGCCAGTCTAGTGTCTGTTCAGCAGAGGACTTGCTTACTGGTCTCATAAAGTAATTGACAGGAAGTGCGTGCTACTTAGCGTAGCTACAACCTGACTAAACTATAATTATGAACTTCCTGTGCTCTGGGTACATTTTGGATAATTTCGGTGTGATCACATTTATTTTTTTATATTACTATTTATCAGAGTCCTCCTGCAGCAGTCCTTCACCAGTTTAGGTACACTAATTCCTGTAGTTGTCAATAGAGAGCAGTGTGAGGCTTAGATGCTGTCTGCACCGCGGACATTGTTCATCCTGATGAGAGCAGCCACACTGAACCCTGTTCCAGACCATAGAACTTCTGCATTATATCGGGTTAGTTATGGGTTAGATTCACAGACTAGTTAACTTCCATCTATACCAGTTTAAAATGATCAATGCACAGTAAAATGTGTCCACCCCTCTAAGGTTCAGGATTCATGTTAAACGATGTTTTGAGTCCTCTGGCAGGTGACATCACTCTCTAACCCTGTGACCTAACATATCTTTAAGCTGCCTTTGAATCTTACTTTCACCTGAGCAAAGGTTAAGTTAAGACTGGTTAAGACCTACACTTTATCTGCTCAGGCTAAACTGCAGTGGCTGGCCGGTTGATCATTTGAATGCCATTGTCAGTTATTATAACTCAGGATGCAAACCTAAAATATGCTAATGTAGATTTGTGTCAAGAGCACCTGACACATTTTTGATACAGAACAACCAATCATCTAATCTAATGCTACTGGTAGTTTCAGTCGCCATCCAGTCAGCAGAACACACCCACATACAGTTACAGTGAATGCACAGGAGCAAACAGTTCACACACAGACACACATCAAGTGTGTGTGTGTTTGAACAGGGAGAGGCGAGGCACTCTGGAGAAAATAATTGGTGCTGTAAGATATCTTGTTCGGCCGGGAGTAGCATTTCAAGGACGTGAGGCAAATGAAGGGAATTTGTGTCACCTTGTGAAGTCTTTTCCGGATGATGACCCTGTCTTTTATGACAGTCCACTGTGACAAAATGAATCCCTTACCTTGCTTGGTAACACAGTTGTCAGAGGAATTGCAGCAGCGTTCAGGTCCTTGCCAGTGGTTCAGTTATAATGGATGGCACTCTATAATTTACTGTGAGGAGAGTATGTTTCTATTCGTTTTAGTGGTGTGGACCATGACCTGGTGCCACCGGAAGAGAAGTGGGATTGTACGAGCTGCCAGGGACAACTTCTGAGCCATACTAGCTGCTGTGCTCTTGAGATTGAATATTTCAATGTCAGGCTTGCAGGGTCAGACATGAAGTTCTCAGGGGCAGAGAACAGCTCTGTATGTGCATTGTGGTGTACGTTGTGCAGATCTTAACACAGTGTGCTTGCAGGGCTGCATTGCTGTGAGTGCATGAACTTAAAATTCTAAGCAACCAATCACCAATATTCAAGGCTGGGATTTTCAAGGCAGTGTCAGACCCACAATATGCTTTACCAGAGCTTCACAGAACGATAAGGTCACTAGACCTTAAAACCTGTGAAATCTCACAGGATAAGTGAAGATGAGGATGAATACTCACAGCCTTCACTCTATGCTAAACAGCCTCATCCTGCATTATAAAAGTTAAAACAACCAAAGATAATAAAACGATGAGAGTCAAGGAGAAGAAAAACACTGAATTTGTCAAAGCCCATTAAGTATTTGTGATATACAGTAAGAAATACATAATACAGACAGAGAATTGCATAAAAACTTAGTAGTTAATAATATCTGTAAAACTCAAAATAATCTGCTCAGATATTGTGTTGTATGTTTTGGCCCCTCTTTTTAAGCTTCATGTATCTATAGAAAAATAACAAGGACAAGAAAATTAATGTGAGAAGTGTTATGGAATTGTCTGTCCTTTGGGTACACAGGGCTGTGTATCAAATCAAATCAAATCAAATAAAATCAGATTTTATTTGTATAGCCCAAAATCACAAAGTACATTTGCCTCAGAGGGCTTTACAATCTGTACAGGGAGTGACACCCTCTGTCCTTAGACCCTCGGTTCCAGTGAGGAAAAACTTGCTCACAAAAAAACCTTTAACAGGAAAAAAAGGTGGAAGAAACCTCAGGAAGAGCCACAGAGGAGGGATCCCTCTCCCAAATCATAAACTGTAATGGAGATATGGTAGTAATAATGACAGTAATAATATATGTAGTGGACGTCGTGCAGGATCACAGCAGCAGCCACGATCCACGAGAACCTGCTGGACGACAGAGCACAGAAACTCCGAGGAAGAAGTTTAGTTAGTAACATGCATTAATGAGACATATATGTTTACAGATGGTGGTGGTGATGGAGAGAGAGAGGGGGGGGGGAGGAGGCATGGGCCTTTGGGGTCGAGGAAACTCAATGTTGGCCTCCTAGATATAATAGATGGCTAACTGTTGACGTTCCATTAGCATGAACAGACAACAGTGTCTCCAGACTAGAATGTGTTGAAGGTGAACACGAACATGGGTAAATGCATTCCCTTTGACTATTTTAGGCGTAAAGTATTTGTGGCGTCATCTGTGAGGGTTTAAAGTGTGACCACCAGCATGAGTGGGCAGAATAGAGACAGACTCATATGCATACCTGATTGTATGTGAAAATGTCTCTGATTCTCCTTGGCCAAGCTTCAATAAGTATTACAGCATAAGACATCAGAGGCTCCTGAACGCTTTCTTCCCCCCTGACCTGGTGTCATTGACTTTCAGCAATTTCTCCACAACAAGAAGTACATCGACCTCTGCTTCCTGTTTCAGAACAATGGATGGTGCCAATAGAGGGGAGGGTTGTTGTGTTTCTACCAATGCTGAGACCAAACCTACAGCTTTGCATTATTTGTATTGTATTTCTGAATGAGGTGAACCGTTTCATGAAAACCATCAGACATGTTGTATTTTGACCATATTTCTATTAATATTATAATATATCCCTCACATTCTAGTTTTGTATGTGCATAACATCTGTTTAGGCACTACAGATGAAAAAAAGCCTCATGGCATTTGCAGATTTATTTTTTATTAATCTGCATTATCCTTAAATAAACCAGAAATAAAATGATTAAATAAATACACATCACAGGCCATATTCATTTACTACTGAGAGAATTAAGACATATTCATCCACGATGACGTGAATTTCTTCATGCAACATTAAAATCAGAAAAGTGAGGACGTGTATTGTGTTTACTTGTTTAGCAGCAGAGAGCATGGACCAGCCAACACTGAACACAAACACAAAGCACTGTCATTATTTTGACAGATCATGTATGACAAAATGAAAAATAATCAACCGTCCAATCACAGCCTGGAAGCAGAAACATGGCCTGAGCTCATCACCGCTGACACAAGCTGATCACAAGCAGTACATATTAACACGTGTACAGTATTTCACTTCATTTCTTCGTGTCATTTTATTTAGGCATTTCAAATCTTTCATAAAATGTTTGCTTGTACCGCTGTGAGGCTTCATAAGAAAAAAGAAAAGAGAGGGCTGATCAGAGGCTGTGCTGCTCTGCTGCAGCCACTTGTTATTTGGCACAGAGATTGCATGAGAGTCAGCAGTGGTGTTAATAGGAACAATGTTCTAGGGAGAACACACACACACACATAGACTGTACTCTGTACGCCTCCACAATGGATGTGAAATTAAATAAGCAAGACGTAATTGAAGTGCAGACTTTCAGCTTTAATTGAATGGGTTAAACAAAAAAATGAATGAAACATTTAGGAACTGCCATTTTTATGCACAGTTCTCTCATTTCAGGGGCTCAAAAGTAATTAGACAAATGAACATATTCATAAATAAAATGTTTATTAATAATACTTTGTCCAGAATCCTTTGTAGACAATGTTTGCTGGAAGTCTGGAGCCCATGGACATCCCCAAATTCTGGCTTTCCTCCTATGTGATGCTTTGCCAGGTCTTTACTGCAGCTGTCTTCAGTTGTTAAAGGCTAAATGGACTGTACCTATATATCTCCTTTCTAGTCTTCTGACCACTCAAAGCTCTTTTACACTACATATCTCATTCACCCATTCACACACATTCAAACACTGATGGCACAGCCTTCAGGAGCAGTTTGGGGTTCAGTGTCTTGCTCAAGGACACTTCAACATGCAGACTGGAGGAGCCGGGGATCAAACTGCCGATCATCTGATTAGTGGACGATCAGCACGACCCGCAATGATCAGGTGATTGGCAGAATATTAAATCAAATCAAATCAAATCAAATCAAATCAAATCAAATCAAATCAAATCAAATCAAATCAAATCAAATCAAATCAAATCAAATCAAATCAAATCAAATCAAATCAAATCAAATCAAATCAAATCAAATCAAATCAAATCAAATCAAATCAAATCAAATCAAATCAAATCAAATCAAATCAAATCAAATCAAATCAAATCAAATCAAATCAAATCAAATCAAATCAAATCAAATCAAATCAAATCAAATCAAATCAAAT